>NW_015113278.1:190474-202967 GCF_001443285.1 Poecilia latipinna | reverse complement strand
GTGGTTGTCGGAGTGGGTGGGGGGGGGGGGGGGGGGGGGCGTGCGCGTGTGTGTGTAGGGATGGACGCCGCACACAGCGCTCCTTGAGAACTTCTCTGAATTTTCTGTTTCATGGAACTAAAAAAAAAAGATAAATCATCAGCTACAGATGAGGACAAGATAAGGATATCAATTTATTTTTTTCTGGGAAAATTGTTTAATATGAGGGGGAAAAAACATGACTCGTGTGAGCTAGTAGCTAATTTGAATGCTAAAGTAGATCAATTATAAGTGTGTGCCAATTTTCATTTAAAAATCCTTTATAAATGTAAGAGTGGCATGTAAAGAAAAAAAAGAGATTCTCAAAAAAACAAAAAACAAATTGTTGACTCATATACTCCACAGTCAGACAAACAATAAGCTCGCAGCATGATACAAAAGGTGCACTTACAGAGCCTGACCTGCAACATGTTAGTAAAATGTCACACAAGGCTTCCCAGGTGATTTTGTGTCAATATCGCAAATACGTTGCGAAGGAAAGGGCTCTTCAGAAGAGAATATGAAGCTGCTCTTACATTCATGAATGTTTCGTTTTGAAGGACTTGCTGCAACATTCGCATGTGAGTGCACATGCTGAGCAAGCAGACGTTAATGCTTTCTGTATTGGTTTTGTATGCAGATTCTCTGAAACATGTTGGAAAAATTTCAAAGTGGCCTAAAAGAAAAAAAGTCCACCAACACTAAAGATCGACAGCTGAAGTGCATAGAAATGAAGAAACGCACAGCAGAAACTGTTAAAAAGTTAATATTTGACTTCAAAAGACAGCTACAGCCAACAAAATAAACTATTATAGGAAATATATCTGTCAAGATTAGTGGGAATTTAGTTTTATTTTGTTTGTTTGTTTTCACTTCATTTTGGCTTTTACATCCTGCTTCCTTGTTCTCTGAGGATTCTATCACTGATTTCTCACATTTCCTCAGTTCAACTTCTGCTACTTGAATTCCTTCACAGTTAGACCCAGTTTTCAATCAACCACCTGCTCCTAGTTCAGTAATCAACTCTCCAGCTTAAATAACTTTCAGTCTGTCAGGTCCTACTGCTACTGCCACCATTGGAAAAACAGCTGTCCAACACAACCTGGTCCAATACAAAAAGAAGAAGAAGGAGGAGGAGGAGGAGGAGGAAAAAGGACTCAGGACTCAACGCTCCTTATAAACACAAACTGATTTAAACTGTAGTAGTTACACCCAGGCTTGATGCCATCCATCCATCATCTACTCCTGCTTCAAGAAGAATAAAGAAACAAAACCATCGACATAAATAAATCTGAAAGAATCACAAAACCATTTCTAAGTTGTTGGAACTCCAGAAAACCATGAGAGCAAACATCAACTATCTTACAGCTGTATAACGATGTTTTCATTATTATGAACGCATCTAAGCACGAGGTGATATAATTTTAGATTTTGCTGGTTGCAATGGTACTTACCTGTTAGGAAAAAAATATGCATTTCTCTGCATAAGGCACATGTTATGTCAGAACATCCTCCAGTGAAATAATATTCTTAGAGAACATCAGAGTTTGTCCAGTAGTGTTTCCATTACAGGAAGAGATAACACAATGTCAGAAACTGACTTAAATATCACAAAAGCCCTTAATCACATTTTATTAGAGTTTGTCCTCGTCAGAACTGTACAAAATAACGTGCCTCGTTTTAGTCATATTGTATTATGATCCATCTAGATTGGGTTTTTACCCTTGTCTCTGTGTATTCACGTAAATTTCCCTGATAGGCCACCGTATCGCAGAACCTCACGCATGACCAGCCAAGCTCATGGAGTGACAAGGTCACATGGGGAATCTGACCGTGCTCGCACTAAGGTGCAGTTTTCTCCCTAAAGTGGACATTTATGCTTGATCAGCCAAATCTGCATGAAGTAAAGACACAGCTTGCCTTTTAATGTCAGCTACGGTATGACTCTCCTGGCCCGAATACACAAGCACATGTCGTCTAACGTGGGCGGCTTTATTCTCTCCATGACTAAAACGTGACCCGTTTTATTTATGGAGTATCCCTAATTACATCAGCACCTCTTCTCCCAAACTTTCTACAGCATCCCTGATGGACAATGCCTCCCCTCAACATGCTTGAAGCTGCTACTGAACTGGAGAGCTCCTTCAGTGGCAGACTGCTACATCCTGGGTGCACAAAGCAGTAGTATTCACAGATCCTTCCTCTCGAAAGCTGTCATGACTGTATATCCCTCACCACTCCGAACAAACTCTAAGTGTTTAAATCACTGCTGATGTTTCCAGTTTTTCACGTTTCAAGTAACATTCCTGCTGCCCATCTCTGTTTAGCGCATCCCTGTTTGCACAGTTTTTATTTTCCCCTTTTGTAAATAATCTGTTGGTGTTTTTAATGCAGAAACACACAATAACTTTAATGAAATGAGTTACAACAACATTTGAAAAGTGTTTTTGAATCTTAATGCACATTTCTTTGGATCAAAGTAGGTATTTTTAATAAGTGCTTTGTTAATATGTGTTGTACTGTATGTTATACTTCTGTTTTTATTTATATCTATATATATTTAAATATATATATATATTTTTTGTGTGTGTGTTTCTATTTTAGCTGTATATGCTCTGATTGTCACT
Source organism: Poecilia latipinna (assembly GCF_001443285.1). Classification (NCBI taxonomy): domain Eukaryota; kingdom Metazoa; phylum Chordata; class Actinopteri; order Cyprinodontiformes; family Poeciliidae; genus Poecilia; species Poecilia latipinna. The sequence goes on along the minus strand of NW_015113278.1, from coordinate 200,322 downwards.
TTGCTTGTGTTCAACCTTAATTCCCCCACTAAAGGACGTTAAGGGCTATTTCTGTTCTATTGTACTGCAACTCTCAGATTAGACCATCTTTCATCATAAATATGATCCCCAGAGAAAAGCAGATGAATGGTGGTACCTCGGTGAAACAACCCACCTTACGGCTCGTATGAGCGTCTTCACAGCTGGAATCACCTCCTCCATGGCCACATCGCAATACGACTTGTCTTCCACGCTTTCCTCTCCAACACCCTCCACTGAGGTCCAAGAAGTAAAGAAGACGATTAGCAACATTCTCGCGAGCTCTGACGAAACGTGTAATTTCTGCTCACCATCGACGGGTGGGCGCGGCTTGAGGCGAAGGGAGGTGCGGAAGCGCGTGCGGTCGTTGAAGCTCCAGCTCTTTTGGACCTTTCCGGGGCTGGTGGCTTCGGGGACGTTCTCCTGGCTCGGGGAGCGCCGGACGCCGGAGCCGGGCGGCAGCGGTGAAGCCTTGCTCCGGATGGTTTGGGATGAACGGGAGTTGTTCATCCGGATCCGATCCCGGAAGCCCATTTTACTGCTGACAGTGAAATTAAAGTAGTTGAATACATGGAGACTCACTGGTGTTTTTGGAAAATGATAGCCGACAAATTTTAGCTTTTTGGTGTAGATTCTCAGCCATCCAGGAAATGGGGTTTCTTAGCGCTTGACTAGAAGACAACTGGATTTTCGTTTCTAGTTTCTTAAATATGTTTTGCCTCTCACCTGAAACGTTTCCACATTTCTGATCATTGATAGAAAATGATGAACCCATCAGCAATCCCAACTCTGAAAGGCTAGGATTTCTTATTAATGACCAGAGTCAAAGAAATATTTGGGTGAGATGTGAAGCATCTTCAAGAAACAAGTGATTTCAGTTTTCTTCTATTCAAGCAGGAAAATTTCTGGTTTTGGTTGCATTGACACAAACCATCATTAAAGTATCAATGGACCATGTTATTGGGAGCCAAATGGAAAAGGGCGGAATGGAAACCTAACTTTGTTAGAAAAGAGTTAGTTAGTAGAAAAAGAGGTAACAAAAGAAACTTGGCCTCTTGAAGCATCAGGCATCGCATGAAGAAACAGAAAAAAAAACCCAGAACACAACAAAGATTTACATTTTGTCAGTGAAGGACAGAGCAGCTGAAATGCAGAGGAACTGTGTGCAATATTTACTGATTCTGCTCTAAGGAGTGGCCTGCTGTTCCTGTCTTTTGCACCTGAATCAGCGAAATAAAACTGAAGACTTGCTACAGTGCTGGAGCGGCAAAAAGATTGTCCTGCAAAAATCACAGAAACCACCTTAATCCCTTCAGCAGACCTTATGGGCATCAAAACATTAGCTTCAAAGGGCAGCAATACAAAAGGCATTTCACTGAGCACTCGATACCACTCACCACAAGCCGAGTCAGGGAGCTACACGGGGTCAACTGCTTACAGGAGAAAAGCTATTTGGCAGGCAGGCTGTACAAAGGATCGACTCCCTGATGCTGCTGGTAGAGCATGCTCTTGTGGAGATCTCCCACTCCGCAGCCGCTTAGAGGTTACGTACTGTCACGGATCCATAGGCAGCGCAACTGTCATGCACCGCAGAGCAAGTTCCAGCCAAGTCGTTCACTCCCACATCTTTTCAGATGATATACTCTTTTGTCTTGCGTGTGATACACATAAACCAGCTATTTAAAATAAAATTTAAATAGCAGGAGTGGGCTTAGAAGGGGCACAGCATTTCATATGAAAAGGCTTGGGCAGGAAATGGAAGGGGGGGGGGGAGTCGGTAGAGTGAAAGACCTTTGCATGCTGTAGGGAAAGGACGTAAATGCTTTCCAGAACATTGCATGCAAAGAGAAGCACTTTAAGCTCTGTAAAAAAAAAATAAAAAAAATAAAAAATACAACACAAGCATGTTGAATTGATACAGAGGTTTGATCGATTTGAAACCGAAGAGCATGCATGGAGCTGTGAGCCTTTTTTATTCAATAAAAAAAAAACCAATTCAAGCAGGAAAGCTGAATGTTTTCCACAATATCAAAGACTTCTGATGAGCAGAAAATGCATGTTTTTACTGCAACCGTATCCACAACCCATTGCAACCACAACTTTAAGTGTATATCATTGGCTTTGTTTGTGATAGACCAACTGGCATTTTTATTTAATATATTTTGAGAATGGTTATTAACCAAACTTTCCAATTATTGTAGTAGACTCTGTATTTTCAGCTAAAGCACAACTGCACACCAGAATTGAACATTCTTGTCTGACTGCAATTGGCTTCGTGTGCTTTACATCACCACTGTCCCATATGGTGTTGGCACCATTATGCTATGGGGATGTTTTGCAGGGACCAGAAAGCCAGTCAGAGTTGACCGGATGATGAATGGAGCTTAAAAAAAAAAAAAAACCTTGTTAAAGAGACAATACACCTAAGCCTAGACCAATGCACATTTTTATTTTAAAAAGAAAAATGTTCAAAGTCAACAATAATTTTGAAGGATGAATCTATTCTATACTTTCAGGTTTATTTGTTAAAATCTTTCTTCTTCTTTGATTTGTTCTATCTTATAAGATCTCAATAAAATACACTGAGATTTGTGGTTGTAATGTGACAAAGTCGGGGCTACGAATACTTTTCTAAGGGCCTGTCAATAAGCCAAATGGGACTTTTGACATGAATTTAGCAACCAAATTCAGTCCTAATTTTTCAAGCATTTACAAATCAAAACCTTAAAATGTATTCATATATTAAAGACTTTACACAAGTATTTGTGGACCAGAATGCAGTGCCTGTTTAAGACCAGCTATGGTTGCAACCATAGATATTATTGCTTCTTATATGCAATATTAATGCAACGTCTGTCTGGAACTCACATGCTGTGAATGGCGTTCTTGCATTAACTGTAAGAAAACATTTAGAAAGCCACTGCATCCGGCCCACAAATCCTTTGAGTGCTTCAGGCAAGGTAGGCAGGATATGTTGCTGAAGAAGTAAGAGTTATCGATCTGCGACGTTTTAGCGTGCCCCGTGCACAGGATTGTTGCTGTGGGTACCTCTGCTTGCGCCCAGCATGAATCCGGAAGAGACCTCGCTTTTTAGAAAGGAGCTGACTGGGGAGACACACAAGGCAGAGGGAAAGACGGTGAGGGGCCGAGAGGGAAGTGAAGGGAGTGTGGGTGGAGGAGGACAAGAAGTCGTAGGATGCAACCTGGGCACACGGTGAACCCATGAGAGTAAGGAGTAGCGAAGAGAACGGGATGGAGAGTGGGAGGTGCGAAGCCAGAGATGCACCGAGAAATTAGATGGTGGCCTGAACTGTTGGATATTTACATTTAGTAGTGATTTGAAACTAAATAAAACCTTTTTTTTTCTAACAGATGAATACGCCATAGTGCTAGCATGTTGAAGGTGTAGCCATTTCAGTGAGGCATTTAAAAATAAAGTCAGAAGTCGGTTGAAATTTAAGAATGAATTTGGAAGAAAACTTTTTCTTTTTATCAGAAGTTGACTTATTCACTCAGGCAGAAATAATAAGTGGAAACTAAACTTTTAACAGATAATAGGAAGGCAGAACCTGAAGTTGATCTGTTTTATGCTTTTTGTCTTTCCAAATCTGTGTATTATGTAATATGATGGATTTAGAAAGCAGCGTGGCTCGAGATTTCAGGCGCTAGCTAATCATGCTAATCATTAAGACAGTAATCCATGATTTAATTTGCATTAAAATTTCAGCAATACCTTGTTTTACAGTGGCTGCTATTGGCATTAATTGACCTCTAACTCCTATTGCAAACGATTAATAAATTTGTATGGAAGAGTATCTAAAATAGATATTTGGAACGTTGCTCTTATTTTCTTTTTCAAATGATCCTTTTTTTTAAAAAAAAAATGGCCAAACTTGATATTGGAAGCTTCTTTACAAGAAACTGATCTCAAATGAGTGAAAAAACTGTGACCTATGCAATATTCTGCAATATACTTAAGTTCTAGTTTACGACACAAAGAAAGACAAGCGGTGCATCTCAAAGTGAACCGTTGCTTCTCAATGATCCGAATTGCCGTTTCAAAGTTTTGCTTATTTCACACCACATTAGAGCAAAACGTGTGAATCGTGACGGCAATTTTGGATTATTGAGAGACACTCGCTCAGTAGGGGGAGATGAGTGTTATTCAGAAGAGGATGTAGCAGCTAAGGGTTTCACCTGAGTATAACCATCATGATGTGACAGCAGCACCTCAAAAACAAGAGAAATCTTCCAGAAGCTTTGATTCTCCAAGAACCCTGACATGCTTCTTTCATCAGGTGCATGCATACAGCCTGTGAATAACCAATTAAATAACCAACCCTTTTGTTTATGCTTGTTAATATTTCAGATTTGCAATAAATTCACCCCAATCGTAATCCTTTGACTAACAATGACCTTTAGTTTACAAGCTCATGACGTGAAGAACAAACCTGCATGGAACTTCTGCCTTCCTACGAACAGATGGAGGATGGATGCCGTGAAAAGGACAGAATGGACATAAAGGAAAGGACGAGAGGAAGAGGAAACCGATGAGTGAGGGGCAAGAGACGGCAGAGATGGCTGGGGCATGAGCTTTGCACTTTGCAGACAAAGACGGTAAAATGGTAAGAACTCAGGTTAGTAAAGGACAGTTAGAGGAAAACCACGCCTCCATGGATTTGGCTTTGAGTCAGTCAGTCCTGATTTAACTTGTGTCTGATGATCAGTGTGTGTGTGTGACTGTGTTTTCGGGCCTCCTGTTTGGACGCACTGGGGTGCTGAAAGAGGTGCCTACCTGTCCCTCGACAGATAGGGGGAGCTGTAGGGCCGGAGCCCAGACAGCAGCGTGTTGTAGGAGTTCTGCAGAACCTTCTTGGTGTTGCGTTGTCGCTGGAGGTGACTGAACAGTAGCGTCAGTTCTCTGACCCCCACGTGCACAAATGAACAAAAAAAGCAAACAAAACATGACAAATGAACAAAATAACAAAAATACCAAACAATGGAGAGCCACAAAAAGGCCAAAGGATGCATGATAGAAATTATATAAATTCAGGATCCAAACCATAAAAACTAAAGCAGGCCTACAAGAAATGTTTGTCTTTTTTGTGGATGGACGACTTTGATTTGCGTTTAGTTGTTTTTAATTTGCGGTTGAATGACTTTGACATGAGGATGACGGGGTTTTTTTTTTTTTTACTGTTCATGTTTTCCATTGCAGTTGGATTACTTTTGTTCCCTGCATAATGACATGTTTATTTATTTTTAGTCTGCAGTTTGACCACTTGTTTAAGACTGAACGACTATTACTTTCACTTCCAGTTAAATGTCTTCATTTGCAGTTGAACATTTTTATTTTGAGAATTTCATGTGGGTTTGGTGACTTTCGCAAGCGGGTTAGATGTGTTTTCTACATAGCAGGACTCTTTCGTTGGATGTTTTTAGTCTGGGTTGGATGCCTTGTTTGTGTCTCCAAATTCAAAACCTCATAATTTGAAAATAACTCAAAGGCATCAAATTTTACTTTATGAAAATATGATGCTTCTTTCTTTGGATATTCAAAAGCCAACAGAGTTGATGACTCCTTGCAGAAGAGAATTAGTTTGATTAAATCCTTTAAAGTTGCATGTAATGCTGTCAGATAAACTATCATGCATACAGAATGTCACCTGTTGATTGTCTCCATTTATCTCAGTTTGCCATCTTGGGCAGGAAGTGGTAGCACCAGTCAGAGGCGCCCGTATTGTTCTAGATTTCCACTTAGATCAGGGGTGCCCAAAGTTGGTCCTCGAGGGCCGACATCCTGCATGTTTTAGTTCTCTCCCTAGTGGTACTAACAACCTCCTCAGCATGTCAATGTCCTTCCTAGGTCCTCTAATGAGCCATCATTTGATCCAGGTGTGTTAAACCAGGGAGAGAACTAAAACATGCAGGATGCCGGCCCTCGAGGACCCACTTTGGACACCCCTGACTTAGAGCTACGTTGGTATAAACAAAACTTTGCTTTACGAAAGACATACAAAATGTGATAGCCACAAATCCTACAGCAACGCCCGGTTTGCAGTTTCCGTTTGGATCGCGTCAACGTGTTTCGTCCTTTGTTCCGGTCTGGTGTTCAGGAAACAAAGGTTTAGTTTATTCCTTGTATTATTTGAACCGCTGACCGTGTAACTAAGATGACAAATTTAACGACTGTGAATATATTTTTTACTCCCCCTGCTGTCGATAGATTCTATGACGCAAGATACACAGCCTCAATATATTGACAGAAACAGCCTGTCTAAAGTTAACCTAACATTACTCTCCACACACAACATAATGACTAAATCCATCAACAAAGCCTTGAACAGCAAAAGGTGTTATTAGAACCAATATGCCAAGCACTGATGTCAGACGCTGCACAACTGCTGGAGTTTGAGACTATAAGACCAAATATAGTGTATGTTGCGCGAATATAACCTTTCTATAATTAGCCATTAGTCTACCAGGAGGACATTTCTGCTTGAAACCAGCAACCAATATGTTTTACATAGTTTATTGTCATTGAGTATTTAGCTGTTTTTCTTTAAACTTAAGTAGTTATACGTAGATGTTGCTTCAGTTTCTGACCGAAAAAGGCAAGAATGTGTTTATTTCTTGAAGATATTCTGAAGTATTTTAATATTATCCTTAAGAGGCAGACTTTTCAAAAGCTACAAAAAGTGTAAATCAAGTGGCAACAACACTCCAACACATCTAACAGAAAGTAAATTCAAAAGTAATCAACAATTTATTACTGATAAAGTTAGAAGTATTGTTTGAAAAACGTCCTGAGGTTATTTTAACAGACATAGGCTCCAAAAATGAATCAAAGTAAAGTTTGCATGTTCATATTTATTTATTTATTCCTGTTACTAAGCAGACTTTCCGACTGTTATGGAGTGCAACTGGAAATCCTGCTTCCAAAAAATTTCATAAAATGACTTGATGCATCATCAGTATATTACTAAACGACCATATATATCAGCAGATCCATTAGATAATTAAAATGTATCGAAATAATTTGAATTATAACTGTTTTTGAACTGATATCCTCTTAGCAGCTATTTTTTTGACTCATAAAAGTAAAAGTATGTGTGAAATAACTGTGATGTTTTAAATTGTGTTTTATTTCATTGGATACATGTAAAGATAATCCTGATACATTTTGGCAAACTGAGCTAAAAACACGTTGTCAAAATTGATGAATGTACATTTTTGGTCACATTTGTTAAACCTCAAAGATTTTATTTTTTGTTTTTTATTTAAGTCCAGTTTGAATTATTACCATCATGTAATTGGCTTGGATGTAAAAAGTTGGATTACAAGTTGCTCTAAATATAAATATTTTTTTTTCCATGAAAATAAAAAGAAAATCAAAAATTTGAGATGGGGAAATTTTTTTAAATGGCAAAAATCAAAATTAAAGAGCACAAATGCAAAATTAACTAAAGTAGATAAATAAATAAAAAACATAAAATGCATAAAAATGTTATTATGTGTAACTACATAATGGTTGTGAAATTTCTGTGTTTAAAACTGAAGAGCGTTCGAGTGACAAAATGCTGTTTTATCCCACTGAATTAGTTGTATCATCCGAATAATAATCAGCTCCAACGCTTTTGATTACTTTTATTCACCTTTCGAGAGATGCTGTCAGTATTTTAAGCGAGAAGCGGTTTGTGGTTCTTGTCGATTCGGCTCACTGCAGACCAGGTGGCCTGATGGCGACACCTACCTGAACGAAGGCAACATGCTGTCGTAGAAATACCATGTTGCTGTTAGATACGAGTGTTTGGCATCTGTAGAATAGAGACGCCATGCAGCCTAGAGGGAGACACAGGTCAGAGTAAACGCCGGCCCAGGCGATGTGTGAACAGAACATAACATCAGCTTACACTGAGTCAACCACCTGTATGAGATTTGCAGCAGGCATCCTCCTCTTCTCAAAGTGCTTCTGCCGGTGCTGCTCTTGAACCTTCAAGGCAAAGCCTGAACCCAAGATTCCCTAAAGATTAAAAAAAAAAAAAGCTGCTAATTTTGTTTTTTGTCAAAAATAAAAATGTCATGTTTGTAATTACTGTGAACTTACAGCTGGCAGGGCGAAAAAGGAGACACCCAGGAGGGCAAAGCCAGCCGCCAGAAGTCGTCCCTGCCACGTACGAGGCGTCTTGTCTCCGTACCCAATGGTGGTCAAAGTTATCTGAATGTATGAAGAAATTCAGGTCTCAGAGACGAGCGGTGATCCTCACAACAACATGTAAAGTGTATGCAGCAGACAATCCAGCACATAGAGCAATTCCCCTTTAGCTTTTTCCAGCTTTTTTTTATTATTATTATTGCGAATGGAGATCTAATCAGCTCCCTTTGCTATGATACCTCAAAATAAAATCTAGTGATGCCTTAAAATACACCTAATTATGACATCTAAATAGTCTGCCTGTGTGTTATTTCATCTAAGTATAACCCCAGCTGTCATGTGAAAGCCTCAGAGGTTCGTTGGAGAACGTCAGGGAACAATCAGCGAAGGCAGCAGGTCAGGAAAAAATGATATGGAGTTCATCGCAGGGATTCGCCGCAAAGCTAAATTCCAACTTTGTCCACATCAGAATCACATCATGACAAATGGTGGTGGCAGCATAATGCTGTGGGATGCTGGTAAAGTTAACCTGTAAAGAAAAACTGACACCGAGTTAAATGTTCGCCTGCCAATGAGACAATCCGATTTAGTTTCTGTGACGCCAAGCCTTTGAAACGGCTGTTTACAGGTCAGTATAAATCAGCTTGGATTATTGTTGCAAAAATTACTGAACAAACACTTTGAGACTATAGACTTGAAAGATGCTGGAAACAGAAACCAAGCAACTGAAGCTTCGTCAGAGTACTGACCCAGCGGAGCAGAAAAGAATTTTAAGTCAGAGCTGTTAGATTTTTATTTGTAGAAAAGTTGTAGCTACTTCATGTAGGTCTGTCACGTAAAATCTCAGTAAATACGCACAAAGGTTTGTGGGTGGAACACGATAAAATGTGACAAAGCTCAAGTTGCTGTTGCTACTTTTGCAAGACATTGTACTTCAAAAAGAAGGAAATGTGGTTTTAATGACTAAGAGGAAGAATCAATCCTACATCCTAAAGTAAGCTACATTGTATAATAATAGTAATACTAATACCATTTTTGCAGGAGCCTTTGGAACTAATTACCATCTGAACAGGCACATGAATATTATAACATGGTTTGAATGACAGATATTTGATAAGTATTGAGTCTGTAAGTAATATGTTTCATTAAATTGAGATAATGGGTCGTATTAAACAAGGGCTCACTTCTTGCTACTCCTTTTCAAACAGAAGCATAGTAGTAAACAAATTATGTCTGAACGTGTTTTATTTGTCCTACTGATTTCTTGTTTTCTTGTTTTTTGAAAACCTGTTTGAAAAAATAAATAAATGAAATCAAAATCTGATTTTAAGACCATAACTGGGTTTATAATATTCAGGATTAAATAAAGAATTGGCTAAAAAATTAACCAGAGCCGTACTAATTGTTTTGATTCAGTAGGTTTAAGTGTGTTGTTTCACAGCTCTTTTTCATTTTATTGTATTTACTGTTGGTCTTAACTTTTCATTTTAATCAACTGTTAAAGGTCCTTCTGGACAAATAAACAATACAATAAATGAAATAAAACAGTCAGCCATAACCCTGTTACGCATTTATGTGGTTTTAAGCCACATTGTTTAATCACCTATAAAGTTTTTTTTTCTTCAGTTTTTCTAGATGAGAAGAGACATTTAACCCTCCTGTTATGTTGTGGGTC
>NW_015113278.1:163420-186512 GCF_001443285.1 Poecilia latipinna | reverse complement strand
TTAAATGCTCTTGAAAGCTTTGCCACCGTAAAAATGTACAGTCACCACTCGCTAAGAGCGAGGAGCCTGTGCAGCCGGGGGGGGGTGGGGGGGGGTTGTGCAGTACTCACAGTCCCCCACCAGAGGGAGTCTGCATAGGTGCCAAAATCTGAGTTGATGTCTTTCTCAGCCAGGTAGACGAGGAAGGAGGCGAAGATGAGCACCAGGAAACCGATGTACCAGGCTGTAATCAGCTCCTGTCAGGCAGAGAATGGACATCGATCACATTAGTCAACAGCTTTTTTAGCATCCTGATCCCTGCTGTCGTTACCATATCACTACTGTCATTATTGGCTAAGCTTTGCCTCATAACTGCATTTGGCTTGCACTTTGACTTGGTTACGTTGGGAGAGCTTTTACATCAATTCACCATCATCACTGTAGCTCACTACATAATGCTGACAGCAGGATGTGCATCACTCCTGTCAGCAAAAGAAGCCCCTCACAAAGCGAGCAGCTCAGACGCATGTGTCAAGGCGGGAAGCGTTAATTAATTAGCCTTAGCATGTTTCCTTTCACATCGCCTGTTAATAACCCGTTCGTCCAAACAGTAACCGTCACGTACAACGCTCATCGTGCCACCCAAGTAGAGGCAAGCTGGGACCAAACTTCATATTCCTCAAATATAAATTTGAGCAGTCAGGTTTGTTTGGCAGAACAAGTGTAGCCGTTTGTCATTTCCACCTTGCTGTGAGCATAAACCACGGAGCCAAGTAGTTTCCAGGTGCCTCCCCGTCGGTCCATGCGAACCATGCGCAGGATCTGCAGGAAGCGCATGCTGCGCAGGGCTGACGTGGCGAAGATGTTGCCCTGCGTCCCCGCGGCGATCACCGCCAGCGATGCGATAAACACGATGAAATCTACAGCAAAGGCGTTCGAACAAAACAGCAACAGAAAGAGATAGGAAAAGGTCGTTACGGGACAGATGTTTACAAATCTTGTCCACAGGAGAACACAGAACTGCTGGGTTTGATTTGACTGTTCACACACAGACTCTGACCTATGACACAGAAGGGCTTCCTGGCAAATCTCAGGCGTCCCTGCCATCCCCGGTATCTGCAGCAGCAGCCAGCTGCCCAGATCCTGATGAAGTACTCCAAGCCAAACACCACGATCATTACAAACTCCTGCAAATCACACACAAACACATCCGTCGCATTTTGATCCATTCATCACAAACTTGCTCCAGGTATTTGCATGCACAGAGCGTTACAAGTTGACCGATTCACACAGCTTTTTCTATATTTGCATCCTCAATGCTTTTTGTTCTGACGTCGCAGACCAGTCAGAGTATTTATGGCAACTGTAGGTCCAGCATTTTACTCAAGAACAGTTGAGCATGAAGCAGAGCTGAGGACGGGATTGCCAACCTTTCAACTGGAGAGCTTCGTTTATATCACAGCATTTAAAAAAAAAACTATAAAATAATAAATATAAATCCCAGAAAACAATCATCACAATAGAAGAGTGGGGAAGACGAGGCCATAGAAAACCACATGGTTATTCCACCAAATATTGATTTCTGAACTCTTCCTGAGTTAAAACATTAGTGTTGCTGTTTCTAAATGAATATGAGCTTGTTTTATTTACATTATTTGAACTTATGTTAAACCCACTGCATCATTGTCTGCAAATAAACACAAAAGTTTTGCTTGAATTTCAGAGACATGTCAGTAGTTCAGAGAAGAGCACTGTTGTGTCATTATCATTGTCACTTCAAACATCGAACTGCAAGATTTCAAGATTATTTATAAAACAGGAAAACAAACTAAGCCACAGCTTTGTTTGTTTTCATTTAATGGTGCAGATTTCTGGACTCCACAGGACCAAAATGTCAATAAACGACGGCGATAGTGTAAGTAAAGTCCGCTGACGGACAGCGTAAACTAAACGAGTGTGAAAGTCGGGAGCGTTGACACATAAATGATGAGAAAGGCAGGAGAAGGTGGATGAGTCAGGTTTGGAAGGAAAAGTGAGCATCCATTAGTTTTCACTAAAGCAGCTAAAGCACAGAAGAAGAGAGGTGATTAAGGGACGGCTTTTAGGACTAGAGCATCATGTCTGTGATTTCCTGCAAAGTCAACATCACCTGAATCCGCTCAGCTGCTTATACAACTACCTCCGTGATGAAGTAAAACTACACAAATACAAATGTACAAATATCTATAAAGGAGACTGAAAATGCCTGCTAAATGTCACTTATATGTGTCAGAGAGATGAAGAGGAGGTCTTACCAGGATGAAGAGGCCTTGGTTGGCCATCTTTTGGTACTCAGGAATGGTCGAAAACACGGACAACACCAAGCAGCTGAACACCAGCAGGAAACTGAAACACACATATTTTGCTAATTAAGTTACCAACTTTTTTTTTTAAGCAACACTTTGATTTATAATCAGGCATAAGCTACACGTTTGAACACGTATGACGGAGCTCTCAGGTCAAATGAGCTGAATAAAACTTACTGAAATGCGTAGGCTTCACTTTCTGTGTCAGTAAAACAATTTCGCACTGTCAAACCTATTAAATGTCCTGTAATTTTTATCCAAAATAATAAAAAAGAGACAGAGAGAGAGCGTGCTAACAGATATTAGCAAAACTTTATGAGATATGAACGCATACGAAAGAAATTTTGAAGGTTTTCAGCGGCAGATTACCAATTATTTCATTGGAGTGCACCGGTTGTAAAAAGATAAATTTTGTTCCCTCTAAATGATATTAGGCTTTAGGTGGAAACTTGGACATTATTTTGCATTTCCAGGAAGTTTGACAAAAGCATTTGCTGTGTCTATGGTTATGATTGAATCCTATATTGAATGAATGGACTCTCATAGTTGTCCAATAATGTATTATGTTCATGTATATAGGAAAAAGTGTCACAAAAACACACAGGACATAACACTAATGAGTTAAATAAATTATTGCTCCATAACTTTACACAAACACAAAATGTAGTTATAGAGAACGATACAGAAGCAAAACATTGTGACAACATTTATTGAAAGTGCAGCAAAGTTTCTTGGTGATTAATACATTTTCCGTCCTTATTAAAGGTCACATTTTGCCACTATCTGGTGGTCAGAGACTGAACAGATGTGGCTAATAATATTCATCATCGTGACAGAAAAGTAGACTGCATGAATTCCTGCTGATGAACTCAGAAAACCGAATTAGAGCAACAAGCCAAAAGGCTTTTGACAATATTTCAGTTCATGTACCGTTTAGTTAAGACATATTGTTGTTGCATCTCAAAATATACCTTTAAAAAGTGTGACTGGTGTGAAATAGTCGGGTTTTTTTAAGGAGGCGACAACTTCAGTTTGAGCAAAAATTACAATCCCACTCCAGCTTCAGCGCCGCACCGAAATAAAACCACATAAATAGTGAATAACTGTGCCTTGTGTTTAAGCTGCTCTCACACTGGTATAAACAACTCATTTTTTATGAGTTATTTCAGATGTAGGAAGCCTGGCAATTATTTCATTCAGCAAAACATGACTGTTGAGGAACAATATTTAGGAACAAGTTATGTTAGGTTTGTGAAAAGAAAAAAATATATTCTGTTAAGGAAAAAATGAAGATTCAAGGATTCCTCAAACACACATGAACAAATCAAACATTCTAGTATTTGACGAGAAAATAACATTATGAGATAGAATAAAGCTAAAAATGACATAAACTCCCATATAAGGCTAATCAGTTCTCATAAGGAAAGTGATTATACTTGAAAAAATCTTAAAGAGAAATATGCTGAGAGAAAAATCAATGCATCTGTCATATCTGTAAAGAGAAAGAATAAACCAAGATTTGATGATGCACACTTTTAATTTTTTTTTTTTCATTTAATTTAAACAGGAAGGTTATTGATTTTCATTTATTTTTAATAAATGGGTCATTTCTGATAAATCCAGGTTTGCTTTTTCTACTCTCACCCTTTAGGGAAGTTATTTATCAGAAATCTAATAATAACAAAACAACTCCTAATAAATTTAAAAAAATGTGAAAGAATAAATTCTTACACTTTTTTAAATGGATCGATCTCAACTATGTCTACGTAGGGAAACAAAACCATCCTGATGAATCTAACAGTGAATAACTTGGAGGCTTCAAGTGAAAATCTGTGAGTCTGTGTTTTCCACGTCTTCCTCAGAGCCGCCACTTTGTCAACACAAACGGGGAGGAGGAGGACTCAGTAAGCAGCTTCTCGGGCTCTTGTGCCGTCTGCCTGCATAACCACAGTTTGCAGCTGGTGAGACGCCACAAATAGAAAGACAAAGTGGACCTTAGACAGCCAGGAAGACACCAGACACCGACTGTGAAAACACAGACACCCCAAATTACCACTGTATGCTTTCTCGGTGTGGCACAGAGCACAAAGTTTATGCTTCATAAACGGAATAGTTAGGAAAAAAACAAAAAAAAAAGAAACAAAACAACAACTTTGATGACGCTGTACAAACAATGCATTTTGGTCATTCATCAGCTGAGTAACATGCTGACTAAACCGTCTGACTTTTTTCCCCTCAATTAACTCAAAGCGCAGCGTATGCACCAGTGGTGGAGAACGTACTCAAAAAATGTACTTAAGTACAGTAAGGAAGTACTTGTACTTCGTTAGTTTCCACCACTGGTATGCACGTCCACGACGAGGAGATTAGGTAGAGCAGCATCTCAAATGGTTTCGTCTTTTATTGGCCCCTTCTTCATGACAGGAAACAAAGTGCAGCACAGTGTTGGTTTTATAAAATACAGACGAAGGATTCCCAGTGTTAAAAACATGAAGAGATAACCTGATTTCTCTTTTTAGCAAAAGTTTCAAAATGCAGTGATGGATTTCCTAAAAGGAATCTGTGTACCCAACGTTTTTCATATTTGAAGTTTCCAGGAAATATATACATGTGAAAGATTTTAATTTTTACAGCCTACAAGGCTCTTCCACAGTCAATAAGATGCATGAAGACGGGAGACATTTATAGAAAAGGCAGAGTCACCTTCAGCGACACACCAGCAGAGCCTCTGAGCACCTAGAAAGATGGCTTCTTTTTTCCCAGGATGCTTTGCATGTGGTGCCTAGAGTGTGGCTAATCGCTTTTTTTAATCATTGATTAAGGCACGAAGATTTAAAGAATCTGATGTGGAGATATCTCCGCCATTTTTGGACAAGTACGTCCTGCTATCGTAGCAATGAAAATAAAACATACTAATAATTACGACATCAAAATGCAGGCCAATAAAAAGGAATAGAGGACTTTGCAAACAATAATACAAACTAATCATCTTAATATATCCAGTTTACGGTGTGTGGGGTAACAAAACACTTAAATCTTATTTCAAACGGGACAGCCTCAGTGCATTCAGATCTTCATTCAGGGAAAGACGATGAGGCAAATTTGGTTTATCTCTCTAAAAATGTACACAGCTGACATCTGAATACAAGTAAATCATTTTGTAGATTTTAGTGAGAAGTGTCTCGACCTTAATTTGAAGGATACAAGTCGGTGATTTACCAGTGAAGTCGGTCTGCCCCTCCTTTTCTTCAAGCTACGTTTGCATTCAGCCTGAATACATCAGGAACTGGGTGATTTGATGTCAATATAATTACTTTAAGTGAATTGTGAGCATCGTAACCTTAAGTTTAAGGATGCATCCACTAAATCACCCAATTCACTAAAGCTGAAAGCAGACTTGGTACATTAATTCACAAAGTCACACGGCAGAGGACTTGTGTGTCAACATGTGATCATGATGCAGAGCCGATTTTCTGTCAGCTGTTTAAGTGAAAAGTTAATGTTAAGTTTGAAAAGCGAGAACTTTGTGGTAACTTTATCATTAGTATTTGCCTTGTGAGTCAGAGGCTGAGAGGGAGCAGGAATGGGTCATCTTTTAAACCTAACCCCATCACAAGCCTGCTTCATGTAAGCAAAGATAGTGCATAGAAATAAATAAATAAACACTAAGAAAAAGAGATAGATGAGACACCAAATCCATGAGTGATGCATATGAAGAGGGAGTCATATTTCTGCTGAGAGAACATTTCCTATCCACCAGCCAGGATGGCTGTCCACCATCAATCCCTCTCTTTCAAGGAAACGTCAATTAGGACCAAAGGATCAGTTCCACCAGAACAGCAGAGAGGGAAGTCTGCACGGCTTTGACTTTATCTAGACCCAACAACATCTCACTATATATATATATATATATATATATATATATATATATATATATATATATATATATATATATATATATATATATATATATATATATAGTTAAAAAAAAATTATTCATTTTAAAAGTATGTCAGAACAAATACAGCAAGCTTTGACGAGAAGATGAACCTCGCTGCAAGGTTTTGTCCTTCACCGTTTTCAATTTTTTAAAACAGTGACCGTCGTTTTGATATCTAAAGAATCCAGTGAGTCGCACTTGAATGCAGCACAGCAGGACACCTGTTTGAGACGGTGGCACTAGGGCGGTACCAGGTGAACGCTACAGGCAGTTTAGCCTGTTTTTCTCAGAATGATGTAGAATGATGTCGTTTCAAACGAGCGACTAAATTCACGGTATTGATGTTGAAAAACTGTGCAGTTAGTCTTTGGTGCGGTCGTCCCCGTCCTCCTCCTCGTCACCATGGCTGAATAATTAACTGCAATGTTCCCAAAAATGCAGATTTTTTTTTTTACTGCTCTAGTTTTGGTTCCACCTTTTAAAGTTGCACATATGCATGCTTCAGCTTCGCACGTAAACGTCCCACATGTGTACAGATTTAAAAGAACGGTTTATTAGTTCAATAAACACGCGTGCCAAACCAAAAACACTTTGCCAAAAATGTTCAGGAGGAATACGTGAACCATTTTATCCTGAGCTCCTAAATGCTTGTTGTTACAAAATTCTACTCTCCTCCAGACTCAAATTCAAAATAAAAAATTTTTTTTGCACTTTTTTATATCACTCTGAGCATTTGAAGAGAAAGTTTTAAACTTGAACCCTCCATAAAAGACACTCTGGTATAATTATCGACTGGTCTTATAAAATATAGTTTGTGAATTTCCTCAAAATAATTGTCTGACATGTATTGAAACGGGTCATTTTGGATTTTCTAATAATGGGTGATGGGTAAAAAAAAATAAAATCAGGATTGATTTGACAAGTCAAAGACAAAAGCATGTGAAATTATGAATAACTGCATTTATTCAGTATAGTTAAACTTTTGACTTTTAGAAAGTGGAAGAAGGAAAACAACCTCCATTTTCCTTTTTCTATAAATTCTTCACTTTTAAAACTGTCTAGGAACCCACGAAGACCTCATTTACTACAACTAATATGGAAAGAATAGAAAAGGAAAGATTTACTAAACATAATATTAATAAAATGAGCATTTTTGCCATGCAGTGGGCTCCAAAAGGATTGCCAAAATGCCATGGAGGAAATAACTAATAACACCGAGCCACTCAGGTGGTTCTCTGAAAGGCTGTCTATATTAGTAATTGCCCCAGAACTACCAAAAGAGAATAATGCATGTTCTGCTTTATAAAGACAATCTCTGATTTTCTGCAAAAATCTAGCCAGGAGTAATTTGTCTCACGGACACCGCAGAGAATCCAGAAAAAAAAAAAAATGCAAACCCAGGGAAACAGGTAAGAGAGGGAAGGACTGAAAAGAAAAAAGCACAACATAACTCTGCGCTGAAACGCAAACTGAATGCCGTTACACTCCACAAGCCGCTGCACATGTGTTTAAAGTGTGCGCACTTTGAATTCAGGGACGTAAAACTCCCGAGGGGCGACGGACGGCTGCAGAGGCAGACAACAAATACAGCCTACATGGCAACCGGGCTGCTTTTAATGGACACAGGGCAAGGTGCTCTTACTGCTGTTCTCCTGTAACCATATACAAGCAAAAACTGAGCTCTCATGTTACTTAGCATGGCCTCCCAGGATACTGACAAGCCAAAGCTCTAATAAACACGTATGACAATGTGTGCAGCTGTGTGTGTGTGTTTGTGTATGTTAGCACTCGCTGCTGTGTGCCAGCAAGTGGAGCAAAGAGAAGCAGACGTGGTGGATTGTGAGAAAATGCAGCCTTGATTCAATCACCTCGGCAAAACGGCTATCAGTTACGTACAAAACAGCAGCTGGAGGGAGAGGAGAGGACACTGATGAAGGCTGAGCAGGAGGACAAACCGGAGGCGAAAGAAGCAACATCTCAAAATGAAAGAAGAAGTGTGGAAAAGGTCCTGACCCGCAATCTGGGCCAGTGGAAACACAAGAAACCATAAAGTTCAGTCCCAGAGGACACATCTGCCACAAGGGCATCCTCTAGAAACCATGTGGCACGTCAAAAAGCATCATTTCCTTTCTACTTTACGTTACATGTCAAGTTACAACCTGTGATTTAATGTGATACACAAAGTAGTCAATAACTGTTAAAGGGAAGGAAAAGGTTACAATGCTTTCTAGTACTTTTCATTGCAAATGAAAATCCAAAAATAAACCTCTGATCTTCATTTTCTATTTTAAAGCCACGAATCACTGTCGTTTTCACTTTACAAAAATGTTGTTTTGTGTTGGTCCAACTCATCCAATCCCAACAAAACGCGTTGATGTTTGAATACATTTGTGAGTCGCAGTGCAGACACAGATGTACATACGCACTTAGACACATCAAGCAGAACATAATATTTATTTATAGGGGGCTCTATGTCGGATATATCAGTAACAATGTCAAAGCCAGCACTTCGGGTATACAGTTACACGCAGCTCTCCAAATTTTATAACAGCTGGGTTGAGGAACGAGCAATAAGTACGAGAACAACAGCATTTTCTACCCAAAGGATGGGGGGGGAGTGGAAAAGCAGTGAGTGAAAAAGAGGAGGGCAACTGTCGTCAGCAGGGGACGAGAAGGGAGAGGGGGGGAAAAAAGCAGAGAAAGGTGGAAACAGTAGAAAGATATTAATAGCATTTCAGTCTCTTTAAATAGTGACTGCAGACGAAATGTGCTCAGGTAGGCTGCAGAGTACAAGCGCAAGCACAGCTTAGAACGGGCCATGCTGCAGCCCCCCCCTGCCCCCCCACTCCTCTTTCTGGGACAGCAAACTTTTTTAAGGCAACAACTAAAAAAATACACACGCACACGCAAACAAATAAGAGATGAAATGTGCAATTTCTGAACGGAAAAAAGAAAAAAAAATGCTGACTGAGCAATTCATGGGCTATAGTGATGATACATGCTCCACAGTGTGTGTGTGTGTGTGTTTTTGTGTGTGTGTGTGTGTGTGTGTTTTTGTGTGTGTGTTTTTGTGTGGTTACCTGACATGAAAGTGTTGAACAGAAGAAGAGAAACCTGTTTGTTTTGCTTTGAAGGCCGTGACCTTCAGAATGTAACGCGGTCAGATCAATTATTCACGTCTTTGGAGGTCACGGGAGAACCAGCCAGCCGAGCTGTTTGCGTCCACTCCTGGACACTTCAGCACAGATTAGTTGTTTTACATGCGACGGCCTTGGCAAACTGCTCAGCTGAGGGATCAAACGCAGCCACTGCTTGCTGGCGCCGACACCTCACCGACCAGAGATGACGCTTTTATAACGCACTGCCAAATAGAGCGACACATTTTCCTGCTGGAGATCCTCACCTCTGGTTCTAGAGCCCTTAAACTAACAACACTATACATGCAAAAGTATCCAAACCCCTTGAACCTTTTCGTTTTGTCACTTAGCAACCACAGTCCTCAGTGTGTTTTACCTGGATCAGCACAAAGGAATACAATCTTTGTGAAGCGAAAATAAAGTTACACAGGGTTTTAAAAGATTTTCATGACTAAAAATAAATCTAGAGATACACGATGCTGGATTTTTGGTCGATATCCGATATGCTAATTCACTAAAACTCATTTGTCCGGTAACCGATACCGATATTTTTTTTTGCTATCCCTACTTACTGATATTGCTTTCTCTACTGTGGAGTTAAAATACAGCATTATCCTTGTCAATTTAGCAAAGACAAATGCTAAAAAGGAGGCTGAAACTTTCATATTTAACGTCAAATGTATTGATGACATTTTCTCTATCTAAGACAATGACGACACTCAAACAGTTCAAATGTAGTGCAGGCATCATTGTCGCTGGTTTGTCATGTAAAAACTATGCCTTTTATATCGGTGACTTATTTTGTCTGAGGTCTGATATTAAATTTTACAGCTAATATCAGTTCGATACCAATACCATGCCAATAATATCATGCATCCCTAAACAAAATCTGACAATTAGGTATACGTGTGTATAAATTAGCCCCTTTTCTTCTTTTTACCACTAAATAAAACCCAGTCCAGCCAGTTGCTTTCAGTAGATACCAAATTAGTCACAGTCTCCTTCTGTGCTGCTTAAGCTCAGTATGAACCCAGCTGTTCAGTGAAAGCCTCGGAGGCTTAAGAGAACATCCGTCAACTACGTTTAACAAACAAAGAGTTGGATTTAAAAACAACACCCCGAGCTTTTAACATGGGTTTCCCCCAGAAAACTTGCCAGGCCCGGTGGTTGTGCACTAGGGGAAGTCACTCATGTCTTGTTTTTGAGTTAAAAAAATGTTTAAAGTTGCCAGAAAATTTGAAAATATCACTTGATAATCATGTGTTACTAAAAGATTGGAAGATTAATACCTGAACACCAATTATAAAGTCTTAAAAAATGCAAACATTTTAAAAAGCAATGCTTAGCCTGGTGCGGGCACAAATAAAGCCTGGTGGCCCGCCAGGCTTGCAATACACTGGGGGAAACCCTGCCGCAATTCGTTGAATTATTAAAAGAAACAACTTTTTCTACAACAAAGGTAATTCAGAAAACGTGGCATGGTGTGGGGAGTCTTTTCTTTCGCATGAACTGCGGAGATGGTCAGATGTTATGGGAAGACGAATCGAGCTGAATAAAAAGGAATCATGGACAAAAATTAAAATCTCGATGGAAGGAGAACATGACCAGTGGCGCCCCCCGATGGCCACTCCGTAAAAACTGCTTGGAAAAATTTACATTTTGTGGAGGCACCACTGTAAGTGACTGGCAGGATGTTGGTCTATCACAAAGGAAATGAGCAGAGTTTTTTTACGCTGTGATGTTACAAAATGTCAAACAGTTCAAAGGGTGTGAGTGTTTATGCGAGGCGCTGTTGTGAGATAGATAATAGTAAAAGATATTATTTTAAATAGAGCTGCACAGTTAAATGTTAAATGCTTTTTCCCGGTTTTATGCGCCATCCCAAAAAAGCAACATTTTAGTGTCTGTTCCCTGAAGCATGAGGTTTAATGAAGCAGAAATAATCCCAAAAATCCAAGTGACATTTTCAGTGTTTTAACCGTTTCTCTAAAAATTGTTTCCAAACCACAATCCCAAACACTATCGCCGAAGAACAGAGTGAGCTCTGACGGTCACTTGTTTAATTAACCCCTCTCGTTAAACATTACACTTAACCAAATTCTTAAGTCTCAAAACCACATTTTCACAAATGTTTTGTTTTTGTTTTTTCCCTTAAGATCTATTTGGGACAACACATTGTTCAGCACACTCTTTCCCATATACAAGCAGGGACATTAACCTGTACTCGCATGGTATTGCAGCAATCAATCCAAATAGTTTTACTGCTAAGCTCCAGCTGTCTGTTCAGTTATGGTTACAACTTCACTGTCAGGGTCTTTGGAAAGCTGCTTGTGATATAAAGGGAGGACACACCTGGCTTCTCACAAACCGTGTAATGCATTCCCAGAGACCATTGTTTCTTCAAGTGGAAATTGTGACCTTGGCTGTGGTTCTCATGTGTCAAAACATGGCAGACTAGTATCATTTCTTACTGGAATGCAAAAAATATCCTCACAAGTGTATCCAGAATGCTGACGTATTAGGCAAACAGGAAAAATAGTCTGATGCTGAGAACTACGGGCACAAATCAGAGTGAAATACGTCAGCTATTTAATGTAGTGCTAAAAAAAAGAAAAAAAAACTTAAGACTTAAGATGCAGAAAATGTTTGTAATTCTAATTTAGACTTGCATTCCTGTGGAAAGGAATTTGTCTTCTACAAAACCACTTGCATTTCTGAATCAGTTTTATGCATGTTTGTGATCATCTGATACACAACCCAAAGCAGGAATCTACATAAATAACTCAGCTTATAGGTGTGCATCTTGAGTATAAAGAGGAAATGTTTACACAGTCTTTACAGTTCTAGTTAATGGGACAAACAAATCAGATTGGACAGGCAGAATAGAGATTCTTGAGTTAGAATCAGCAGAAACTAACTTTCTTGGTCATGTCTTTGTGTAATTTATAATCTGCGAATAAAGATTACATAAGGTGGGGTGCAAGGGCCTGTCTTTACTTTCAACAGATTTGATTAATCTCTGGGGAAATTAAGCAAATAAAAAAATGCAATCATTATTGTTTAAACTTTACCTTTAATAACATAAAGTTACCTCATTTTTAAAGTGAAATCAGTAATTATTTTATAACAAATTTATATCAGTAATGATTTCTTGGTTAATGTCAAGTTGTCATAACAAATACATTTTGAATAATGTCAACTTTGTATTAAAAGTGTCATAATTTACCGAATGATGCTTTATGATAACAGTCATAAATATTCATGAAGGCTTATTCATGTTCATGACAGGTGTTATGTCATGTTTATGATGGTGTCATGACAGTCTTATTCAGCCCCCTTCAAATAAAGTGTTACCAAAAAATGTTTTATGAATCCTAATTATGCAGCATCCCACGTAGATGTAGTGTTTTGTGTTGAGCGTAAATTCAAAAACAGCCCATTTTGATGCATGCGAAAGCAAGCCGCTGTTATTTTCCTTTTCTCTTTTGCACTTAAAGCTGGTGGTGTCTGGTTGCTCTGAGGAGTAATTATGCAAAAACAGGGTGCACGGCTGGCTGGAGGCTGAAGAAAAATGTGCCGAATGACCACATATTTAAGTAGTAAATGGAGTGAAATTAAAACGTAACCGCAGAGGGAGCATAAATTTGTGACGTGAGAACGGTTTCATTGGAGGCTGCTCGCGCAAGTTTCAGACTTTGTGTGTTATCTAGCAGGATTGTTGATTCACGGTAATTTCTTCGTAATTGGCGACGGTTTGACTAGCAAGATTCAGACGTGTGCGTATTTTACAACTTCAGGATGATTCAGTGTGAAATTGTTCTCATAAAGTTTGATAATTTATGTGGCTGCAGAAAAAAAAAAAGTGGCCCTATCCACATTATTTACATCAGTTGCCCACAAAGCTGGAATAATGACCGTAATGAAAACCCCAATGAGCTGATAATGAGGTGCGCTTTTTGGGTTCATCAACAGGAAAAAAGGAAAAAAAAAAAAAGGTCTCTTATTTGCAGCCCAGTTTGCGGCGTACGGGGTATGTTATATTCTCAGGTTTGGGGCTGCAGTCAGAGAAAAACACAACACAGACTGGGAGATTCAGCTGCGCTGACATTTAGCTGTGCTACAGTTACCTGTAGCCTACCAATTAGCCTACAAACATTTTTATTTGCAGCACCGACAGCTTCTTTACACAACTTGTAAAGGAGCTTGTAAGATGTTCTCTAATTGCAGCTCAGACTTCTTACAGCTCATGTTGCATTGAGTGAGCTTTAGCTGCAAGTCTGGATCCAGTTGGATTTATAACAGGGATATAAAAAGAAAATAAAAAGACTACACCACAAGAGCGTCTGCGTCGCACATTTTGTTTAGCTCAAGGTTTTAATGAAGTATGCGAGTGTCGGAAAGAAGGTTTTATTCACTTTATTTACATCAGTTAATTACTGAGCTGGAAAACTTCAAATATTTCTTTTGTTTTCATGTGTTAAATGTTTCGGGTCATCAAACAAATTTTACTACCAGGGAAAAGATACCTGGAGTAAACACAAAATGTGAAAAGCAATTGCCACGTAAACCTTATAACAGGTTTTGCTGACGTTTGAGGCTACCGGGAGGTGATTTACGATTAAAAGTTCACACTGTGTGTAGAGCTCTCAAACATATTTATTTTGGATTTTGAACAGTTTGCTTCACATTGCATAACACGTGTTTTAGATCTTAAGATCCTGAACTGATGAATAGACATTCATCTTCAGGATTTTCTCAGAGAGCAAAACATTTGATTCCACGAATAAGTAAAAGTCAAAGCACCACCTCCATGTTTTACTGTCATTATGATGTCCTGTTTCTGAAACCCTGGTAGTTTCATGACGAATAATACGGAAGACAAAGCTTCACAATAACAGCCAGAAAATTTTCTCAAAAGCCGTCAGTCTCTTCTTATTATCGAGGGGGAACAAGCGTTTGCCATATCTTACGTGATTTACACCAAAGAACCTCAGATTTCACTCAAATGATGTCGAAGATCAGGAAACAGTCATGTAGCGTTTCACAGGTTTACTGAAATGACCACCACCCCATGACCCCAAAACACATGTGCACCCCACACACCCCCAGCCCACTCTACTGAGCCTGTGACTGGATTTAAAGCCAATCATCATTACTCTGTGACACGTCTGATCTGGTTTCATTGGCAGCAGGGACCTCAGGTGATGTATTACGCAGAGTCGGGGGCAGCTCTTCTGGATTGAGAAGCGAAACACAAGAAAGTGGTGGCGGTGACATCTGAACTCGCTAATGGGATTGGCCCACAACTTTGAGGTTCCAGAGGCGTGAGAAAGTGAGCAGAAGCCACCACCGAACTTGGTAGTCAGCAGTTGTGGAGGAGAAACTGACAGGGTTCTCAAAGAGCACAAAAAATTGTTTACACGTTGCCGTGTGTGCAAGAAATCGAGTGGATTTTGTAAAACATCATGTCGTCCACATCTACGGAGTATGTGTGATGTCTTTGACCGACTCCGCTTTGCGTAGCAGCTGTACGACAGTGCAAACTCTGCAGAGGGACTTGTTTAAGCTGTGTGTACACGCGAGTAATTGACAGCGACCAAAACTTTCTTCTGTGATCTTGACTATCTGTCTCATCAGGACATAGTAACGGTTTTAACAAATACATTTTTATAAAAGTGACATACTCCGTCTTTAAATCTTCTTCAGTGCACACTGAGCAGCTGCATAAGTGAGGTAGTTGCTGTTGGTTAATTGTTGTAGCATTTCAGTTTTTTATGCATCTTTGCGTTGCATGTAGAGTCTCAGAGTTGTGATCTTCATCCCACAGATTTTTTTAAATTTATTTTAGAGATGTTCAAAGATTTTCAGTTGCCTGGCTTATTAAATTCTGCATGCCACAAAGTCAATCAAAGGCAGGCAATGCTGAGAGATTATTTTCTTCGTCACTACGTCGCTGACAGAAGTGTGACGGAAAAACATGCAATATTTGAGGAATTGATCACTAGCTTAGAAACTTTATGTAGTGACATAAAGACAGCTTCATCTTTCACATGTCAAGGGAGACTGTGAGACTATTTAGGCATAAAGACATAAAAATCCAATAGAAATTTAGGTAGGCGAGTACACCAACTCTGGCAGATTTAGCCAAGTTCTAAAAGTATATTTGGTCAAGACATTTCACACAGGTTGCAATAACGATTTCAGAGGCTAACAAGCGACTCACTTATCAAATTTTGTCAAGGGACTTCTTTAAAGATTGCCTTTCATTGTGGAAAAATAAATAACTGATGCCTGAAAGGCAGACGATCCTAGAACCTATTTTTAATTTTCAGTAATAATCAATTGACAGACAAATAACAGAGGTAAAAGAGTAGAATCAATAGAACATCAGTTACTTAGCTAAACGTTCAGAAAATAGCCGCAGAGTGATGCATCGGTTGGCATTGTAGCTTTGCAAGAGCGTTGCGGGTTGAATCCTGGCTTCGGCTCTTCCTGATAATACCGTCTCAGGGGGCTTTTTATCCAAAACTGGTTCCAGTACTGAACTGCTGCTAGTGCTTGGGTAGTACCAGTTTTCTAGGTTTCATCTGCCGCTAACTCTGGTTCTGCAAACTGGAGCGTTCTGGGTCAAGAGGAAAGGACTACTTTTGTGGACTCTGAGTCAAGGGTGTCAATTTGCAGGAATACTGAGATACTGTATTGTTATAAGATTAAATAAAATTGATATTGGTTCAAGCATGAATTAGACATTTACAGAGCTGTAACGAGGGGACACTCAGCTGAAACCATTATAGAGCCAGACTTCGAGAAGAACTGGAACCCTGGAAGTACTTTTGGTAGGAAAACACAGCCAGAGCAGAGGTGCCAAGTCCAGTCCTCAAGACCTTCATCCTTCAACTTCACTATGATTCCCTGAATCAAATGGATAAATCCCATCTTCATTATGTCGTTTAACTCTGCAGCAGCCCGGTAACGAGCCATGCGTTTCATTCAGGTGCGGTAGAGCAGGTATTCATCTAAAGTTTGCATAGCTCTCAAGGACTGGATTCAGCTAGAGGGAAAATGAATGAAAGGAATATAGACCACAAAATTTGTTGTCCTTTAGGGACGGTTGATGTCATGGCTGCTGAGATTATCCCAGTATATTACCTAAACTGCCACAAACAATGTCAAAAGATTTTTTTTTTCCTACTGAAATATGGACAGGGTTGAAACATAAATAAGGAGGGTCAGTAAAAAAAAAAAATGTTATGATGTGCATGCTTTTTTGTGACAGAAAAAGTAAAACATTTATAGGAGTTAAAGCTATAAAAGATACAAAGGGAATTAAAGGAGGAACACCCCCAACATTTCTTCTGTGTCACCTCACTTAATTTATCCAAAGACAGCCTCACGTGTCGGCTTTGGACTGTGGTGCAGATCACTAATCCGCCAGCGTATGCGCTGCCAGACGCCAACAGTGACAGGTGTGACGGGATCCACGCAGAAAACAAGCACAGCTAAACGCTATCTGCCGCCGCAATTAAGGGTTCAGCACCACAACCCGGGTCACACCGCGCCACGTAGGAGCTGGGCTGCATTCCTCCTCAGGCCCAGTGTCAACACCGTCTGACTTAATGCCTCTTTGTCCGTCTCTGCCTGTCTCCGTGCGTCTGTCAGTGTCTAAGCAAAAAGACACTTTCCAGGACTGCGTGAAAAAGGCTTACATCACCTCCCGCCTCCAAGCGAAGACACTTTTTGTGTAAACATGCATCACGTTCAGCGTCACTTCGCCTTGTGTCGTCAGCCACTTCTAGGGTTTTACCTCGTAGCCGCAAACATGTCGAAGGAAAACACATTTAAGTAAGTTAATAGCACAATACATGAGAGTGGGCAAAAGAGCACAGGCAGAGTTGGATTATGGTTTTGTTTTGTTTTTTCTCTCTGGTGGAATAAGGAACAGTGCTCATCACGTGTTTTTAAATCTACTAACAGTAAACACAAGTACAATAAATATTTTTTCTGGCTGATGTCCATTCAATCCAAAAAAAAAAAAACTGTGCATGCTGCAAACTCCTCTGAGCCACAACCAAGCACAACATCAAAGTGGTGCATTACAGTGTGAAGAAGTGGCTCTCTAGTTCTCCTACTTTTGAAGATTAGTTCTCACACAGATGAACAAAAGCTAATAATTTTAATAACTTTTAATCTCTGCTGCTTCCATTTAGGGTGTAGTGTTGCTGTTTTGATTTCCTCTCTGGCAAACATCTCCCTGAGGACGAAACGAAAACATGAAGAGGATTTATCAAGTTTACTGCCCAAGTCCATAAAACATACAGCGCCTAGAAAAAGCTTTCTATTGTGTCAAAACCACAATGCTTTTCACTTGTATCTAAATTGATTTATCAACAAAAACCAGTGCACATACCTGAATTATAAGAAATTGGTACATGTTTTACATTTCTTTTAGGAAGAAGTAAATATTGTGGCACGTTGCACAAATCTGAAGATACAGCTGCAACAAACCGCTGGAATTATAATGAGCTTAAATTACACACAGGTGGAGTCTGCTTACTAATTCAGTGGCCCCTTTTTATTTGGGTGCAGCAGAGTAGAGTAAGTAAGTAAACAAAAATACAAGCCACCCTTTTCATTCGCAAAAGATTGAAAAACCTGTAATCTTTTCCTCCATCTTTTAAGTTATTATAACTCTTAGTTAAAACAAAAGTGCTTCTTGTCATAACGCTCTCATTGTACTCTTCTTAACTCGCTTCAGTCAATTAGGTGATTGGTCAGAGAGAGGAAGGTCAGCTACATAATTTATGTCATAACTAATGCCTTCTGAGTTAAGACCTCTGAGATCTTCCTCTAGTTTTCATTCTGTGTTTTCACGAAGCCTTTCAGGAGACGCAAACTTTTATCTTTTGGTTGAGGTCGCTTGGCACGCATCTAAAAGCTGCAGGTTGGTAGCCTTCAAGGACTGGACTTGGGCGCCTCTAGTGTAGGATATCTGAACTGGAGGCTTACACATAATGTGCCAGTTTAGTAATGAATGTTAATTATTAGGCGTGCTTTTGTAGTCGTCTAGCCGATCACCAGTTTTTGGTGACAATTTTTGTCTGAAAAGTTGCTAAATACAGCGACAAACTCGCCAAAATTGATAGATTGGTTATTGTCTCCTTTCTCTGTGTGTTTTTAAAGTCAGACATGAGATGAAACGAGAACAACAAAACGAGATATTGCCATTAATTCAAAGAATCGCACGACTCCCCTCGATAACGCTCACTCCGAGACACAGCTCGGACCTTACAGGACCTACGAGCTCGAGGCAGGAGGGTAAAATGATTGATTGAAAAACGACATCTGAAAAGAGAGAGAAAGAGAGAGAGAGAGGAAGAGGGGATAGAACATATATAGTACGGTAATATATATTCAGACAGGAATAGGAGGGGTGAGCGGTAGCGATGACCACAAAGAGTTAGTATCAGTCTGGGAGAGATAATGAGGAAAAAATAGTGGACAAGAGACAGAAAGAGGAGGTTGAATAATGGATTGGACAGACGAGAGACAGCGAGACAAGGAGAGCCAGAATGGAAAAAAAAAAAAAGTATCGTCTGTGAGGTCTCATCACACACTCGCTGACATTGCTTTAATCTTGGGGCCAAGAGGAGAGCAGAGGGTCCACACACACACGCACGCAGACACACACACACACACACACACACACACACAGTTGCAGGGTGAACATGGCTGCCGGCATCTAGCAGTAGATTTACGCTGTGTGTTTCTGTTTGCGTGAAGCAGCATTAGCAGCTGTTTTTTGTAAAAGGAGAAGGAGAAGAAACCCGAGTCAAGCAAGAACTTCTGGATGAAATCATAACATCCAAAAATGAGGACGGTTTCATTTGGCAGGTTTATGTCTGTGTTTTATGCCTTACAATAGCTCTTTTCTGTGCTTTTAATGTGAAAACGCGTATCGGCACCAAATGAATTTTTTTTCTTCACTGATAACCATTTATTGTATTCAGCCAGTGTTGTGACAGTGACACTAAATCTCTGTGCTCAAGGCTTCGGCCACAGAAAATGTACAAAGAATTGCAAAATCATTCACACCACTTGATTTTTTCTTTTTCTTTTCCACATTTTGTAACAAAAATAAACACATTTTAATGTATTTTATTGAAATCGTATGCACAGAGTACTGCGTAGCTGAACGAAAACGGTTAATAATTTTCAAAGTTTCTACAAGTAATCTGAAAAGTGTGGCTTGCATTTAGATTTTCTGTATTTCCAGTTGCAAGTCTTTTGTGGTTTGTCTTCACCTGCAAAGAGAAACTCCACACTCATCTTTTAAAAAAATAGATGAAGATTACTAATGTTGAATGGAGAACATCTAGGAATGTGTATTTTTACAATATTGTCATTGATTCTCAACTAAATTTAACTCTGGACTTTAACTAAGCCACTCTAACAAATGAACATGTAAATGAAAATGGACTGTTTGATCTCCAATCGTATGTTTAGGTGAAACTGCAAGTCTTGTGTGTCGTCTAGCAAGTTTCCTTCAGGTATCATTAATATTATCTGTACTTAGCTTCATTCCATCAACAGCATCAACACAGCATGATGCTGCCACCATCATGTTTCAATAAGGGGATCAGGTCAATCAATGACTGACTACACATTTGAACAACATTCATTGTTTTTGATCCATTTAACAATTATAAGCCGCTTTGGGTTGCTTTTCCTCAATAAAATACATTCCGGTTTGTGGCTGGCATCATTACAAAACGTGACATGGATTCGGGGGTGTGAATACTTTTGCAAGGCATTAAAGAAGTTTGAGAAAAAGACGCGATGTGGTCTACGAGGGACAAACATTTCCCAAAAGAGAAGTCTCCAAGTCCATAAGAAGACACCTGTTGATTGAAACTGATTTCAGCTGTGAGAAGAAAAAGAGACACAAACAAATGGATCTTAGAGAAATAAACTGAAGCAGTGTGGTTAAAAAAAAAGTACATTACAATAACAGGAACTGAGAAAGCAACTGGCAGAGAAAAAGAGGAAACGATACCGAAAGCAAGCGAAGCATTTTCGAGCGGGAGATGAAACACAAGACGAAAACAATCTCCGGAGACTGACAGGCGGCTTGCGTAATTAAGGCTTCCTCGTTAGCATTTGATTGTCGCTTATGGTCTGCCTGCAAAGCCACCAGTCAGGCGTTTGTGCACACAAACACACGAATATGACCACACAGTCCATTAATAAACATATGCATGAACGCTCGCACGTTTTGCAAATGCGCACCCGCCAATCAAGATCTTTTCTGACAGCAAGCACACTCAGCCACATAAACAATAACACACACACACACACACACACACACACTTTGTGCTCAGTGCAAAGCGCCTGCTGCATTGCGAGGCAGACCTTTTAAACACTGGCCCACGTTGTGATTTTGTTTGAGCTCCATCTCCATGGTGCTGCTTCCTCAAATGTTTATAGTGGCTGCCGTTATAAATTAAAACGGATCTTAACAACACTTAAGATGGGTTGTCCATGCTAGTGTGGCCAGGCAGCGACAACAGGAGAGAGACACACTCGCAGGGGCTACACTGTCCCAGGGCGCAGAGAAACACGAGGCAGGAAAACAGTTAAAGAACAAACTGTAAAAAAATAAATAAATAAATGAAAAATCTCAACAAGTTATCCTGAAAAGGAAAAGGTGGCTCAGGTTTGTGTGCCGTCATGAAGCTGGTAACGTCTTTTCTTCTGTAAATAGCTTGTTCCCATCATTTACCTTTTATCAACACAAACAGAGCGACGTCAAACCAACTGACAGAGAGCCGGAGGATCGGTCACGGTGCAAAAATCAGAGGGTGTGGTAAATGTTTGTGGTTTTTCTTGGTATGGTTCACTGATGTCTGTTCAAAAGAGTTTCATCAATAAAAGCGAAAATATTAATTTCAGTTCAGATACCCATATGCGAATTTAAATTATGTACTAGGAGCTAATTTGTAGGTGGTTATGCTTCCATAAACTACAATCAGGCACTTTACAGTCAGACACTGAGTTTTCTTCATTGCAGAAAATTTTATTTCAGCCACATTGGAGGGTTTTTTTAAGCATGAATGGACTGTTTGACGTTAAAATCCATAAAATCACTGTCCAGTTTATGGCCAAACTTTGACTAGGCAACTCCAAAACCTTCATTTCGACGTTAAAACCAGAGTTTTTCTGCTTTGAAACACGACCACGGATGCAATATTTGCCCAATCTCTCTTTTTTTAGGTTCTGTCTCCATGTTGAGTGCGGTTTTCAAAAGCTTTGAAAATGGTTTTGTACCGTATGAATACGTATTAATGACTTTATTTTTGATCTGGTCCTACATTTATCCAGATCAGTATGTGATGTGTTAGTTTTGAGCTCTTATTTTCTACTTGATTTTGTTGGGTTGGTTTCATCTGAGTGATTTCAAAAGTGTCTATTATTAATAAGGCTAGGTATGGCTAGCAAAACCGACCAAAAATGTGATTTCTCACAGGAAGGGAAGGAAATGTATATTTTCAAATAGAAATAGTTTTAGCTGCTTTTCTTCCTATAGGTGTTTACAAAGGTTTGATGCATATCCAACGACAGTGAGGACGGAGGTGAAGGGTTGTGCTGTCAAGACTTTCTGATGCACAAAGTTGAAGCAGCTGAAACATTTTTCCATCCATTGGACTGTTTTTTATTGAAATCGACTTCTTTTTGGTTTCTGATACTCGTTTGCACATCATTTTATTAAAGCCCAGTCATAAAATGTGGGTTAGGGTTTTAAATTAAAAGGTTTGAAGAGCAAACAGTTTCAATTTAAATATTTCTATACTTGTTTAAAGTACAATAAATTGTATTCATTTTCAGAATAAACACCACATAATAAATGAACTAACATACTTGATACATTTTAATCTTTGATTACTCCGAATCTTCTAAAAACAACCATTTAGTAAATTTAATAATCGCTTCTCTGTAATAAAGGTTAATTGTTTGTTGTTTTAATCCTTTTAGTCAGTCTGATTGATGACGGACCGAAAGAAAAACAGGAACAGCTGGACTGGGGAAATGCAACACATAACTAAAATTATTAATTACAGTAGAGAATGATGTTAGTTCTGTATGCTAGGCCTGTGTTTATATCATTATACATCGACTTAGACATTAATGTTTTGACTACTATTTTAATGTTGTGGACGATGTCAAACAAACATTTTTCCACATCTCTTGGTCTGGATCTAGTCATTCTGTATAGACAATTATGAACTGCTACTTAAATACTTAGATTTCTAAAGTTTTAATTAAAAAAAAAATGGCTGTCTGTATTCGCCTTTTTAATACACAGATGTCTTGTTGAGTTTTTGTTCCTACATGTCTAAAATTTACTGAAAAATAATAAAAAAAAGCCCAGGAGCCATCTTTGGAGTCTTATAAAGCCTTTAAATTTGCGACAGGTGCCGCTGCATTTCGCTGCACTTCTTATAAAGTTTACAGCAATAAGAGATTCCTTTTTTAAAAAATATCACTTTGGGTAAAAGCAGTGGTGGGAAGTAACGAAGTACAAGTACTTCGTTACTGTACTTCAGTACAATTTTTGTTTTTCTATACTTTACTTAAGTAGATTTAATAATGGGTACTTTCTACTTTTACAGTAAGTATCTGTACTTTCTACTTTT
>NW_015113278.1:159729-160076 GCF_001443285.1 Poecilia latipinna | reverse complement strand
TCACGTAGCGCGGGGTGCTGGTCTTGTCTTGGTCTTGGGTAGGTGGTCTTGACTACAACTCTGCTCCGTTGCTCCTCGGTTGCATGTCCTCACCCACCTTCTTTCCATCCCCTTTCTGTTGGATTTCTTTCAAAATAAAAGCCACTAGTGGCAAAAAACGTGAAGTTTATGCTATGTTAGGACAGGAGACAAGATGTTTCCATCCCTGAAATTATGATGCATAGAATCACATATCTAAGTCTAAACTATGTTACAGAGAGTAAACATAATGAAAACATGCTTTATCTGTGGCATTGTTCATTAAAATGGCAGATTACTGATGTATTAAAACTAAATACGATCGGTTC
>NW_015113278.1:136397-156230 GCF_001443285.1 Poecilia latipinna | reverse complement strand
CTTTTACTTGAGTACATTTTTGTCTGTGTATTTGTACTTTTACTTAAATAAATTTTTTGAGTACTTTCTCCACCACTAGGTAAAAGCATCTGCTAAATTAATCCAACGTAAAAACCAACATGTTAAATTAATTTCAGCAGTTAGTTTCTGTTTACCATTTATCCCGACGTTATGCAGCATGTGAAGATGATCTGTGTGCTTTTGTGCAGACACCAATTACGATAAGCCTGAAGTGCGCTGCAGAGAGAACTATTGATTTATTTTCTAGATGCTTTATGGTCTCGGCGGCTATTGGCCACCCACAGACCGTGGTTCCTGAGCTTACTAAGCATACTAACCCTCACACACAACCTGCAAATCATGACTACTTTCTGTCACTTGAGGAAATCATCCAAAGTTGGCATCAAAATTCAGCTGCTAAGCATCTGGATGTGGTTACTGCACTGTGGGCCCAAACACCGGGCAGCGCTAAGTCTTTGTGTGCAAACACGATATACAGTTAGCATACAGAAAAAGACAACAAATGTGCTACATCTACAGAAGATGATGCCCCGGCAGCTCCGACATGGCTACCGATACGCTTCCACTCAGATGAAAGCTGCGTTTCACAGGAAGGACTGTGCTGTCAGCTGCTCTGTTTGACTTGCAGCTGCACTGCTGGGCTGCAAAGTTTTGACTGTACGGGGTAATCTGAGAACCAACAAACCAGCGACGGCAAAAACAAACGCTCCAAGAGCAGAGGAGGCAGAGAGGCGGAGGAGGAAATGTTACAGTTTAACAGATAAAGGCATAATTTGTATTCAGTTCAGTTTCATATTCAAACATGCATCAAAGTCTAGTTTCCATCACATGAACTGATTGAACTGACTTCTTTCTGAAGCAATTATACCCTTTGGATAATTTTAGGATTGTACTTAGCTTTCAAAATTTTGACAAAAGAACAAAAAAATTGGCATGATTTTTTTTTTTTTCAACCTCTTTTACTCTAATAAACACCTAAACCAGGAGAGGAGAGATGATTTCAGGCAAGCAGACACAAAGGTAACACTGGGGGAGCTGCACAGCTGAAGTGATCAAATCTGTCAAAGAGGACGACTACAACTTCACAAGATGACAATCGTCAGGATATCCTGTTGCAAGAAGACATGCAGGGGATAATGGAGCAGAGAACTATTCAACCAGCTCTGGTCAAATGAGACAAAATGTGAGAGAAAACACAAGGCATTCTCTTGTGCTATAACGGCCTAGTTAAAGTCCAGGTCTCATTCCAATGGAGAATATTTTAACAAACCTAAAACTTTTGGTACAATAACACTCCTCTTAGAGGTGGCTAATAAATAGTCAATACTAGATATGTTATAAGTATTTCTCTAAACACTTTATAAATCATTAATAACCGTTTATTTCTGCATTAATTAAGGGGTGACAAGGATACAAATCTACCAGTTTCTTGCCATATAGTGATTGTTGCTCTATAATTTTTATCTAGAGTTGTTATACTAAACATTTCAGACTACCTTGTAAACACAATAAGCATTTGTAAATGCTATTTTTTTGGCATACTGTTTCATTCTCACCCTTAATTACTGCATTATACACAGCTATTAATTATTTATAAAGTGTTTAGACATAACTGGATAATATATCTACAAGCTATTTATTAGCTATCAATAAGGAGAACCATGTTGTAAAGTGGACTCAGAAAACTTTACGTCCTCTTCCTTCCATCTCATAGCTAGGCGTTGGTCTCTGTATTGCATATTGCTCAGACAGAGTAGAGAGAAACTGTATTTTCTTGTTCTGAGAAAGCAGATGTGAAGAGTTGTGAGGGTCCTGACAATTCAATATAATCTCCTGGCATTTCCTTTGGATCCCTGCTGCCAAATACCTCACTGTTCCTGGCCTGCTTCCACGACAATGCCATCGCATAAACACCGATTACAGCAGGTTATAGAATGTCAAGGCCCTCCTGACCAACCCATCTGCAGGAGGATAAAAACACTGCCTGCCATCAGTGTCTCTGCTGTGTGGATAAATTCCACCTTCAGCAATTTCGCCGTCTCCTGGAATGGGACGATAATTAACGACACGTCGTTTCCTTTCCCCCTGATGCTGCATAGTTGCATGAATGCGTGCATGTGCCTGTCGACTTCCTGGGTGAACGTGACCACAAAAGAGATCGGGGGGGAAACCTGACTCCCCCGGGTCGGCCATCCCAGGACAGACAGTCCTTTCCCCGGTGAGACCGCATTTTGCCTCGAAAGGAGAAATTAATACAGCAGCCAACCTCGACTCTCCGATCTCTCCGGTACACTCCGGTTCTCCATTTCCATCTCTTACTTCATATATGGACTCGCTGTGCAACATTGTAACACGTTTTTGTGCTTTAAATAAGCAGATGATAAAAACTATTTTAATCTTTTAACATGTAGAATCTTCTTTTAATTAAAGGTTTCTGTTTTTGGACACACTCGGCGTTCCTCCAAATGCATGTACGAGTCACTAATTAGAACTATCTCATGCGTCCTTTAATGAAAAATGAACCGTCGTGGCAGCCAGGGGATATGAAGCAGTTCGCTGCAGAATGTGACGAAAACATCAAATAAGACAGAAGAACAAGTGAGATGACACATGTACGCAGTAGTAAAAATAAAAAAAGGAAGTCACAATCATAAAAAATGAGGCTAAATTAAAAGATAGGCTCTTATTTGTGCAGCTGACCAAAACATGGTGGATATAAAAAGTCAACAAGGCAAGCTGAAATCCAGGATGTTGTGATGTTAAAAAAGAAGACAATTTAGCTTTTATTTTCCACCTTTAAGTGTGTCTTCAAGAATATAAACACATAAAATCTTCCACATTTTGTTCATTTTTTAGCAAAGAATAAGGTTTTGACACTTGCTAGACAGCTGGCGCTCGTTGTGAAGAAAAATTAGAAAATCTTTGAAAGGGGGACAGAAGTGGCTCAACATTTTTTGAGATTCATATAAAAAAAATATGTATATTTTTCTCTTTATATGTAGGTTCATCAGATAAAGATGCAATAAATTTGATAAATCGACATTTGTAGTTGTAACATGACAAAATTTCAAGGGTCATAATTACTTTTTCAAGCTTTTTCACAAATTACTCATGAAATACTAACCTCACCTGTAAGGTGGCTCCGTGAAAAAGAACTAGTGCTTGTGATCAAGATTTAAAAACGACAGCATCATTACCTAGCCATTGACATTTTTACTGGTTTGTGTTTTAAGATATTTTCAAAATTCAAAATCCTCATCACGATATGGAAAAGCAACTGCGAAGCACTAAACCTCAGAAGATTAAATATATATTTTTTCCAACTTTGAGGAGACGACGAGTGAACTGGATGGAAACCGAGCGATGACGCTCCTGCTTTGGAGCAACAGAGGAAAAAAAAAAAAGTGAATGAAGGTAAAGCGCACAACATAATATGAATAAAGCAGAATTTGTACTATGTGCTGAGGTGGACAGAGAAAAAAAACAGCAGCTGTGAATGAAGAGCAAGCAACCGTCTCATCACGAGAAGGTTGGAAAACCCACACAAAGTGCAGAGTAGCTTTCTCCTCGTGCAATTTTATGGCGCCACTTTCCGCTGCGCCGCACCTTTCTTTCTCCTTCTACTTAGTCATCAATAAAAACACATTTGTGCGCTGACTAAAAGGCAAACAACAAAACAAAAAGCCATTTTCTGGCAGTACTCAAATGATGAATAATAAAAAAAGCAGGGCTAAGACCAAATGTGTCAGTAGTTTTCGGAGGAAGCCAGAGGGTGGTGTCTGACTGTAGAGGGTTTTATTTGGCGTGGTCAAAACGGAGACCAGACTGCTTCAGTGATTCCAGAAAAAAAAAAAAAAAAGTAGATTAGCTGTCTGAAACTGGGGTCAGAGAGAGTGAAAACTGCACAAGAAGGCATTCAATAAGCAAGCTGTCAGCGCTAAATTAGTTTGTTCATTTCAGAGATGAAAAGGCAATATACCTTTGGAGAATAGTTTCCGAGAGGTTCTACGTGTATGGAAAGGACATGTAAAGAATTACCGTCGTCAGTCCTCTGGAAACTGTCACTGCAGACTGGAAAGCGGTCGGCCGAGAGTTGGACATTGTCATAATTTATTTTTGTGTTGATAGATAATGAGACTTTTGTTCCACCTTTCAGGAACAAAGTGTGTTTGTCCCATTAAAGGTAGAAGTGAGGAAATATCTGCCGTTCTTTGAATCCGTTTGAGAAGTCTGCAGGACTGTATGTAAGCCGGTTCATGTAAGTCCTGAACCGATTCTAAAGGTTTAAGACAGTTCGAAAACCAATCAAGGCATTGCACTGATTGACATTTAATACCTGCAGCTGCATTTAATGTCAGCCACAACTCGGATAGCCATGAGGCTGCGATATCCATTGCCCGATTAAAAAAAAAAAAATCACAGACTATTTTCATATGCAAATCTTTCCATGTTGAACCACAAGCCATATGCAGACTATTTTTTTCTATCTTACCCAGTTGGGTTTTACCTACCTCCCTGTTCTACACTTCGCTTCGTACACAGAGTCCGGATCCTCAGCTGTTGAGGAAGCGCCAGTTCAACACTATGAAGCTTGCCGGAAATTGCCTGTAAACAACAGTCCTCCACTGCGAGAAGAGAAGTCTCCAGTCGAATCATATTAATTCAATATTTGGAAGTGTGGCCAAGACGAACTGAACGACTGCATTCAGACGTTCGCTTCCTCTGCTTTCCATCGTCAAACTACAGATTGGCTACAATCCCAAGACATAAAATCGACGACAAGTTAAATTCTACTGGAGAAAAGCAATGGAAGAAAGCTGCGATTGAGAATAATCAGATTTATGGCAAGTCATCACTTTAGTTCAGTTTCAATCATCCTGCGTGTCAAGGTGAAGGAAACTTCAACAGCACAGACAGAGCACTTGATTGGTGTTTCAAGTAAATAAAGTGGGTTAATGCTTGCTTATCTGGTGTTTAAACCATACATGTGTGAAACGTGTGGGAAGGC
Organism: Poecilia latipinna; assembly: GCF_001443285.1. Lineage (NCBI taxonomy): Eukaryota > Metazoa > Chordata > Actinopteri > Cyprinodontiformes > Poeciliidae > Poecilia > Poecilia latipinna. The sequence continues at coordinate 151,201 of NW_015113278.1, read as the reverse complement.
ATTCATACATCACTAAAACTAAAGGTACATTTCTCAAAGATGTGCTGGAGGAATCAGAACTATTAATAAACTATCAGAAACCCAAACACCATGTGTAACCCAGTGAAATATTTTTATTTCCATGTTACAACCATTTATAGTATATCAAAAATGTTTCAGTGTTAATTCATGCTATCTCTTAAGTAACTAAAAAAAAAAATCTTTTAACGCCTTATCTGAGTTGCTGCCAGGAAAATTATTCCGATAGTGGAGAAATATTTGAAATGATAAATCAGCTATGTGTTCTCAAGATTTCTTCTTAAAGTCTCTTATAAAAGAAGAACAAGAGATATCTTCCTATTCCACTCATGCTGATGAAGCTGCACAAGATCATTCTTAAACCCTCGCATTAAAATCTTATACCACATCTGTGCTCCTCCTCAATTAGACATCAATAATGGAGGGCCAGTAAATCTTCACCCTCCTCCGAACCAATCAATCTCTCTGACTGGCCAGTGCTCGGCCTTTAATCACTTCCCTGTCCTCTCTTGTGTACTTTTCACTGTATTTTCAGGCTGAAGTCCAGTGGAATGTTGCACTCGGCCAGACGCCACAGCGGTTCACCCAGCCAAGGCCAAGACCAAGACATGACATGTGGTCTCGGACATCAGCGCGCCTGGGTTTAGTTGGCTCCGTGCAGCGCTGAAAAGGCCTGATCGCGGATCAGCAGCAGGATTCTACACTGGAGACCCACGACCCCGGAAAACCCTCCACTGGGATGAAATAATGTGGCCAAAACAGATGGCCTCATGTGAACGTCTATATGTGGCACCGCCAATGGTGGAAAAGGGTGGAAGGTCAGAGGTGAGGGGAAGCACTGTAGCTGAGCCTTGGCTGGAGGTTTTTGGCCCTCTGGCAGGCTCATGTGTAACGTTTACGCGCGCCGCAACCTCTACAAGAACAACGGCGCAAACAACCCACATACGACTCCCATTCCAAGAAAATCTGATGCAACAACTGCCCAGAAATATTACAGTATTTAATATGTGTGACGTTAAAGAAAAAATAACATAACATAGATGGACTATTAATTTTAGAGATAAACCAGTGGAGAAAAGCTTGCTTTACTAAAGTTAGCTTATCTATAGCTGCTTAGAAAAAAAGCAGCGTGTCAACATCGTATCCGGGAGACGTCAGTAAATTTCAGCAAAATCTCAGGTTTGGTTATCCTGTGCAAAAGAACCACATAAAAAAGAAAAACATAGTAATTTTTTTTATTACATTGAGTCCCCAGATAATGCTTATCCCATGTGAACAGGTCATAAAAAATGTAAATAAATAAGAATAATAAACTTATAATGAACAGTTATGAACTGATAGATATTAAACATCTCTAAGTCAAACTTTAACCAAAACCATCCTGGTGGGACGTGAGTAGAACTAAGCTAAACCTGCATACTGAGCAAATGGATTTAAAGAGGTTATGATGAGTATTTGCTGTGAATGACTCAAAAAACCATAACGACACAAGTGGGACTTAACATTTCATGAATCAAACCCCTATCAGGTTGTCAAAGCAACCAATTGGGTTCATACGCAAAGAGATTCCTTGCACCGGGATGCCTTTCATAGAAATTTCCGGGAACTCCATTGTGTTTTTATTTTTTATTTTTTTTGCAGGTTTCTGCCTTTTAACCCATCCTCTGTGCTTGGTAGGCAGTATGAGTTCAGTAGGTGTGGGAGACGAAGGATTTTAAGGAGGATACACATTGTGCCAGCTCTGAATGAGCATAAGGCTGATACTTAGAAAAAAAATAGCTTTGCACACATGAGAGATGCAGATATTTAAAATGATGTAAAGGGGAATGTTTAGAAGGGAGAGTGCAAACGTTTTCCAGATACACGGCGTACTATGATCAGCTTAGTTAGATAAGAAGAGAGGCTCTTTACCCCCTTTTTCTTTTTTTTTTCATAAAAACTCCCACAAACCTCTGCGACGAGAGGCTCTGAAGAAGCAACACATCTGTTCCAGGGTCCCCCGCTACAATGTAGGACTAATTAAAGGATCAACTGAAGTTGGCACAGCACCCAACACAGCAGTGTGTGGTTCAATTTAATTATAACAGATCAACGTACCTTTAATTGAACTTCACGGCACACCGTATTTTCCTCGCTTACCGTGAGCATGTAATTAATCAAAAGAAATGCAGCGCTCGGAGTGATGCGGTACCATGGGAAGAACGCTCTCAGGTAGACAGATGTGCACCAAACAGAAATGGACGTCTCGGTGCGGTCTTTAAAGATCCTGCTACGTTTCGGTGTGTGTGTGGGTGTGGGTGTGTGTGATGGGGTCGGCTAAGAAAGCAACACGAAGCAGGTCGTCACAGGAGAACTTCTCTTCCCAAGATGAGTCAAGCTTCATTTGTGAGCATCTGAAACACGATACGTCCTTAATGGAGAAACAACAACAGTGGCAGAGCTGCTATCCAATCCAACGTTTGGTTGGAAAATGTCACAGGCAACTATCCTGAAAAACCCACAGATCATACTCCTGGTTATCCCACCAAATATTGATTTCTGAACTCTTCCTGAGTTAAAACATTAGTGTTGTTGTTTCTAAACGAACATGAACTTGTTTTCTTTGCGTTATTTGAGGTGTGAAAGCGCTGCGTCTTTTTTTTTTTTTTTTTTTTGTTATTTTGACCATTTCTCATTTTCTGCAAATAAATGCTAAACTTTTGCTTGGAATTTCGGAGACATGACATCAGTGGTTCATAGAACAAAAGAACGATGCTCATTTTACTCAAACACTCACCTATAAAAAGTTAAATCAGAGAAACTGATCATTTTGCACTTGTCTCAGTTTTTTCCAGAGTAGTGTATATGAACATCTTTACTTCTTTCTCACACTAAAATACAAATAAATTTTAATCTAATTTAGTGGGACTTTGTGTGAAAAATACAACGTAGGCGATATAGTGAATAGCTAGTTAAAATGTTTAAGGGTTTTGTTTTTTTTTTTAATAAAAACTGAAAGGTATGGTGTGCATTTGTGTTTTGCCTCCTGGAGTCAACATTTTGTCGAACCACAGGTCACTGAAATTACAGCTTCTAGTCTTTTGGGTTACGTCTCTACCAGCTTCAAACAGACTGAATTTGTCTGTTTTTTTGTTATTTTTTATTTACCTCAATCTGCCCTCTACTAAACTTTAAACAGTTATCAAGTCCCAGCAAAAGAAGCAACCACAGTTTTCAGCATGATGTGGAGCGTTAGTTTCCTGCTAATCATGGCATTTTGTTTGTATTCCTAAAAGCTACATTTTGGTCTTGTTTGATCAGAACACCTTCTTCCACGTGTTTTCCTGTGCCTCTTACATTAACTATGGCAAACGGAGAAATAAACTTTCTCTGACTTCCAAAAAGACCAGAATTGAGGACTGCACAAGTAATAGATCCTCTACAGCTCCTCCAGAGTTACCAAGGGACTCGTGGTTGTCCTTTAGTTTATTTAGATGGTCGTGTTTTGTAAATTTGCAGCTCATATTCTTCCTACTATCACATAAAGGATTGAACAGTTGATTTATGACCTAACCATTCTTCAAATCTCCCCTCAACTGTATCCCTGACCTGTCTCCTGTCTTCCTTGGACTCCGCTTAGTATTTCGGTGACTTCTCAAAGCATGCATCATTTTCTCACCACTTCACAATTGTCCATTACTTCATGTGGGCACAAAATCCCCCCAAAAGAGCCAGAAAATTCAAAGGGGAACTGCTGAAACCGATACCAGGTACTGTCTTGTAAGCTCAAAATAAGCTAGAGGAGGTTTCTGCTCTCGCAAATGCACGGGCAGTAGATGGTGAGAACACATGCAAGAGTCACAGCCCTGCAGTGGGATTTCCCTCTGCAGCAAACACATGATGGCATTGGCAGGCAGACAGCTGTACTTGTATAAACAATGACACGCAAAGCACGACCCCGTCCAAGGAGCTCCCACACATTACGCTGCGTCCGTCATGTTCCAGCAGCAGAAACAGCTGGAAGGCAGCTGCTTGCAGGCAAAACAGTCCAGGGCTTCACTTGAGAAGATGTTGAAATATATTGAGACACGTCGATGTGCGCAGAGGGGACTTTTAGCAAATACCTAAGCGCCCATAAGTCACACAACGATACCTGTTCCGTTTCTAATAAGATTACAAGTAAAAAATCTGGCATAAATGCCGTATCTGGATTTTAAAAAGTGACTGATAATCCACATATTAATCTCAAAATGCAATGAAGAAGACCGGCCCTTTGTACCCATGAGCTCAAACTTTCCCACAGTTTACAAGTTACGTAAATTACAGCGTATTTGGCGTGTGGGTACGTCAGAATCCTGACTGTACGCTCCCGGATGTGGAGAAGCTCCTCAAATTGTGTGTTTTGTTAAAGTGTTAAAATTGTTCAACCTTTTTTCCCTTCTTGTAATAAATCCACATGAAATTCAGAGAGAAATTCTCAAAAGTCACAAAAAAAAAAGTTTTTATCACCTACCCTCTCATTACATTTTATATTTTCTAGTTTCATCAAAACGTCTTTCGAGAAAATTCCTTCACATCAACATAACCAAATTGGAAAATAAAGACAAAGTGGGCTTTGACTCAAAACCTGCCCCTCCTGTGGGTTTAGACAAATTAAATTAAATATCCAAAGTTGTTCTCCTAATTTACTAAGACAGAGACAAGGGGAAAATTGAACAGTAGACCCCATGTGGAGTTGATCTATGGCGTATGATCCAGTTAATTGCAGCATAGGCAACTCAGGAGACGTAATTGGAAAATGTATCAAATAGTTGTTCTGTATCCAAAAGCTGGATTGGGGAGTCCAATTTAAAAAAAAACAGGTGACTTTTGAAAAACTTTTTCAAGTTTCTAAAAGTTGCATTATAAGTTTAATCGTAATGCCACGGATAAGAGTAATACTCACATGAACGCATGATAGATGAATGCCCATCCTCTCGGTCTCTCCAGCACGTTGTAAAGGCAGTTTTGCAACTTTCTGAAGCGCTTACTTGAAGCGGATGCGTTGGCTCGGGGTCCGGGCGGTCCGGGCAGCGGGGTGCCCAGGAGCCCCGTGCGGTGAGACGGGTGTCCGCGCTCAGGGGTGGACGGCTCGCTCCGCTCGGTCTGGACGGCGGTGAGCGCCACGAACTCTACCCGCCTGTCGTCGTTCGGCGCCGGGGGAACGAGCATTCTGAGGCCGCCGTTGTTGGATGGACTTCCGAGCATTTTTTTTTTTTTTTCCTGTCACGACTGTTTCTCCTGTCACCTCTCACTGGATCATGCTCTGGATCTTTGCCTCAAAGTGGACTACAACTTGTAAAGTCCCACAAGCCTCGCCGTGCAGGCTGAAACCATGCCTTCTGGTTTGTTTGTTTTTTGCGGTCTCGGTAGCTCGGTCAAGCTTCAAAAGTTATCTGTAAATCAAGACACGGTCGTAAAAGCCAGAAAGCGCAATAGTTTGATTAGTGCGTCGCGCTGAAACGTGACCCTCAGTGACCATCGCTCAGAGTCAGGTGTAAGAGGCTGATCAGCGGGACGCAGAGGGGTGATCACACATGCATTAACTCCAATAACACTGCAAAAGCGACCTGGCATCACTTTGAAAGCAGCGCGCAAACAGTCGAGTCAAGCAACGCGCACAGCTTTTGTTCAACACAACAAGCGAGCGTGACAGCGGTGCACTTGCTCCACGTCGTCTAAAGTCATTTCCGTGAATAAAGGCTGCTGTAATTGAGTTACTCTTAGCTGTTTCTGTCGTTGCCGCGCCACATCAGCTCTCCTCCTGGTGCGCCCCTCCGGTCCAGCGCTCCTCCGCTCCGGCAGGCGGGGTGGAGCGCGCAGGAGTCAGACGCATCAGGGTGCTGACAAGAAACTGCATCTGAGAAAGAAAGAAAACAACAACTCCAGAGAGAGGTTCAGAAAGAGATGCCTGAAAGCCTGGTGGGAGAAAGCTGGTCTCTACTAGGTGACTCTGCTGTGTGGGGAGAAACTGAAGAGGCGGAGAAGTCGGCGCGCCGGGTTGGAGAGCTGCGCAGCAGCGGGACGAATGAGACAGCACTAACAAATCCGTCGTTTAGGAAGATTTCCTGGGAGATGAACTGTGCTAAAAGTTGGATGATAGCAATGCACATAAGCCTCCGATTTAGCAGTTTCTGTTGTAATCCGATCTTACAAAATACAAAAGCACCCCCATGGAATGGAAAATGTGTTCCATAAAAAAATAAAAGTCAGTGTATAATATACATTAATTGCACACGCATGTTTATTTCTGTCAGTTTTCCTAATTGCAGCTAATGAACGCTTGACTATCATCCAGAGGTGTCAGTGACTCCATGCACACATATGTTAATCCACAAGCAGTCATTGCTAATGACACTGTCTGCTCACGGAGCATAGTCATGGAAAGTTGAGTGGAAGGCAAGGGCGTAGGTTCGGTCTAACTTTTGGTGGGGACCTTGGTGGGGACCTTGACCCCCCGGCAGCACAGTGAAATGCCCAAGAGCACCGAACATTTTTGAGAAGGGGGGGGACCACATTGGCTTAATAACCCCTCCCCCCAACCATAACCATATCATACATCTTGTGTATACAACCAGATACAGTCATACAGAGATAATTTCACAGCATATTTCATATCTGAGAACTAACACCTCACCTGGAGCCCTGAAGCTCCAGCCACCTCTCAAACGTTCTAAACTGCTCCTTGCTCTGCTGTCTGAGCATCCTATGTGACAAAATATTACATAATTAACAGACCTATTCTACCTCTCATTCGGTGCTGACCTTACTAAACACCGGACTTTACAACAAATGCGTTGCGTGATAGATATCTAACTTATGGGTCCACTCACTGTACTTACAGCCGACGTAGCGAAATAACTTCTAATGTCTGTCCTTTTCTTTTTTGGTGGCGACATGGCGACTCAGAAGGAGACGCGTGTGCCCAGCTAGCCGCCGCCTTTTGCAGCTAATCAAAGAAAGTCCGACGATTCAACTGACTCCCCCCACCCCCCCGACAGCACCGTTCCGACACGGTCTCGGAGGCTCATAATAAATGTCAAACTAAGAAGCTTCCGTTCCGCACCGCCTGTTGCTGCTAATCAAAGATCGTAGATCCACGTTCTTTGAGCCAATATGGCAAAAATTGGTCGGGACTTTTTCATTCCCGTGAATATTGGTCGGGACATGTCCCTACCGTCCCTACCCAAACCTACGCCCATGGTGGAAGGAAAACCTAAAATTCAGTTTCTCAGACAAGAAGAAAATTACTTAAGAGTTGCAAACATTACCTTGGACTTTGGACCGGTAGGCAGCAGTCCAGTTCTTTCTCTCCTTGTCCCAGGTTAGATGCTTCTGTCATTGTCTCTGATTTAGGCATGGCTTCGCTCGAGGAATGCTACATTTGTAGCCCATGACGAGATGTTTGGCTCTTAAATGACTGAGTCCAGCTTGAATGAGCCTTGTTTGACGGTCTTCTCAAAGCTATTGTCACCCCTGCTCCTTGTGGGTTTTTTTTTTTTTTTCTACTATAGTTTTTCTTCCCACTAAACCTTTTTAATACAGCATTTTGTGATTGGTCAGCTCCGTTAGCAATGCTTTTTGTTGCTTATCCTCCATGTGGAGGGTGTCAGCTGGACAACTGCAATTTTCTCCGTGATGGTGAAGACCATCAAATTACACTTCTGTATTAAACAATGTCGTTTCTAAAATTCACTTCATGAGAGAGCTGAATTATTTGTTTTCGTTGGCTGTAAACTATAATCATTAGAGATACATTATTTAACTTTCTGAATCACACTACGATAAATTAACTTTTCAATGATGCTGATAATGATGTGACTTACTGAGATGCACCTTGGAGCGTTTCAGAGCGCCATGTGCTCAGGTTGTCATCAAACGGTGGGGTTGTTTTCCCCCTGAAATCTAAATGTCACTCGTGTTTATTGTTAGCAGGGGGCTGGATCCATGGCGACAGCGGTTTGAAACAGTAGAAACAGGTGCTGAGGGACACAGCGACACTGACAGTCTGTACCTCATCCTCAACACACACCGCTTTTCTAAATCTATGACTGTGACACACACAGGGACTTGTGGTTATGACACAAACGTGATGGTATACGGAGCTCAGTGTCCCGCAGCAGGATCACCTGTCTCAGGGCCTCTGAAGAATGCATGGAGAGGTGCCTTCCCAACACCCTGTTGGCCGCAACATCTCAGGCACGAACCAAAAAAAGACTCTTTGTGTTTTCTGTTGTTAACTTAATTCCTGATAAAAACAAATAATATTTACACAACTAAAAATCTGAAATATTTTTGCGTTTTTTTTTTTTCTTAGCACCGTTTACGGCGGTAGAAAAAAAACAAAAATACAGAGTCCATCAGTTTGTAATCTATAATAAATTCAGCTGATCTGTGAAAACCTCAGTGTCATGGCATGTTGCTTGAAGTAGGACCCAGATGAATTGTTGATGGAAAAACGGGGAAATGACGATCAAAAGGTACAAAAATCACGGGGAAAAGAGGGAGCCAAGACAGAGCAAAAGAACAGGAATCCAGAAACCGAAGACAACAGGGAAGCTTAGGGAAAATAGCGGGATTTGATACGAGGAGCCAGCAAGGAGTGGCTGAGAATGAGTTGTATATTTGGTTACTGAACAAGGAACAGATAGCTAATTAGAAACAAGTTGCAAGTGTGAGGAGAGAAAGAGAGAGTAAATGGCACATGGGGTGACGGAGAGCACACAAACTGGGTAACTAGGAAAATGAATGTATCGCTAATAACCAGACATATAAGAAAACAAAAGTTATTAATGAGCTGAACTAGAGGGAAACAGAAACACTACTGACCTAATGAAAGAAAAGAAACACACACACATTAATAATAAAACCCAAAACATCCCAAGATCCTCACACTCAGAGGTTTGAAAGGAAACAAACAGCATCACGAAGACCAAGACACAGCAGAGATGAAGTTGTCTAGAAGTTCAACGAAGGATAAAGTCATATAACCATGTTCTAAAAATCTGTAAAAGCACAATTTGTCATCTGACAACGGAAATAGTATGACAGCTCACTTGCACTGACAGGCCAGGAAAGGGCAAGAAGCAGCTTGCAGCCTCATGCTAACTGAGAGAAAACCATGTTACAATGGTCCAGTCAAAGCCCAGATGCAAATCCAACTGAGAATTTGTGGCAAGGCTCGATTCTTACGATGCTCTTCATCCAGTCTGACTGAGCTTGAGCTGCTTTTGAGGACAAATAGGCAAATTGTTTTCTTAAAGCTGGTAGAGACAAACCTGCAAAGCAATTGGGTTCTGCAAAGCACTACGAAGCACACATTTCACATACTTTGTAATAAAAAAAAAATTTTTTTAATCATATTTTCTGTCGGATAAAGCCTAAGTAAAAAAGAATTCAAGTGTATTGTTGTGATGTGGCAAAATGTAAAAGTGTTCGAGGAGAACTAATATTTTCACAGAACAGTTTAGAATAGATTGATTTCCTTTAGCTCAAAAACAATGAACATTTTTGCTCTCGTTCCTGAAATCCTTATTTTCCTGCCGGTAATAAACAGGGAAACTCTCCTCCATGCCACATGCATTCGTCTTATTCCATACCACCAGCTTATGGAAAATGGAGTCCCTGGAATGGCGCGTGGGAATGCAGCTGAAGGGTTTCACAAGTAGAAAATCTAGACATTATGCGCCTGAGTGCCCTTACATAACACATCACTAATCTTAGGCTAACTTCACTAGTGACTGATTAAGTTGTTGCCTTGCAAACTGAATCACCTGCTGACAGCTGCACAGCTGTGTTAATGCAGACACTTTAGTGTAAAACAAACCGCTTCATGAGGCTTGAACAGGATTCAGGATAGCAACTTATGTAACTTTATTAACTAAATTCACTACAGATTTTTTTTTTTTTACATATACTAATAAATTTCCAATATGCACAAAAGAGAAATCTGCCCCCGTCTCTTGGCTTCATCAGCCTTAACACAACAGATAAAGAAGCCTCTGTTAATTAGTATTTATTATTATTTTTAATTATGAAGTAAATAAGAAAGTGCAGTTTTTGCAGTTATGCTGCATGTTTTTTGCAATGTCCGTACAGATTATCTAGAATAGTATACGCATAACATTTCAAATCAAATAATTTCCTGTTTTGTTGCTTCAAATTTTTTTAAATGAGCCACTTTTAAGTCAGCTGACCTTATTATACTTTTTTTTCCTGTGTAAAAATTTGATCAATTTGTTCTAAAATATGAAAACAGGCATATTTTTGTGTAATTTCACTCCTTCCTAAAATAAAACTGATTAGTTCATGTTTGTAAGTATGGCTTTGCGGCTTTAGACACATTTTATTTTGTAGCAACGGGGGCAAAAGTAGCTCTTGGGTGCTGTTTATTTCATTTTCAACAGAATAAAAAAAACGATTATCATAGCAAAACGTTATGAATTTAGTTATAAAGTTTTTGAACGTCTTTCGAGGCCGATTCACATGGAGGGGAACTGTTTATAGTCTCCTTCATCTGACCTTCCTTAAGGTAGGAGTGTTTCAGCAATGCTCCTCCTGTTAAGATGTGTAAGGGAATAAATTGTGCACCAATACAGTCCTGTACAGACAATGTGAAGGAATGATACATTGAAAACTGATCATTCCATTGTAAAGTGCAAAGAGGTCACCGGCTTTTTCAGCTGCCCTTCTAAGTTCATCTGTGCTAGTCTGAACTTCATCAGAGCGTTCTAAACTCTTCTTCTCTTGGTCGGTTTCTCAGCGTTTCGTGCTCTTCCACCAGGAATTGAGGATTAGAGCCTGGTGTGAAGAAAAAGGTTCCTGTGAGCTGTGAGGTTTACAGCCCGTCGTGGACTCTACGAGAACTTAAAAATACTCATATTAGCTGTGCGTCCTGCACACAGCACAACACAAACTCACCCCCCCCCCTCCTCCCAGCCCCGACCCTTTTACTTCCGTTGCGCCCTCGGACGTTTGCTTACTCCGGCTAATGTCTTTCCCAGACCGCAGTTCTTGTTTGTCTTTGTTTAATCCTTTCTCTCCTCCGTCTTTCATGCTTCAGACGTCTTTAACACGGATCCGCAGCGGCTCTGGGAAAAGGAGGAGATGAGTTGTTGATACTGTGTTTGCTGTGTGGTGTGAATGTTGTGGTAAAGTCTGATTAGAGTCTTCGGAGGGATCAAAATGACGTTGTTTGGGGGACGGAAACCCGGGGCGAGCTGCTCACTCTGCAGAAAACGAAAACTGTCTCTCTCACTCTGCCGTTCAATCCGGCAATCTGCCGTCCAGAAGCGTGAATACGTAAGAAACGCAGACCGAGTCAGGAAATGACGGCTTGTTTGGCCAGAGGACTCACTCACTGGCCCATTCATGGCCAGTCAAAAGCACCTTTGTACTTACTACCAGAATGATGGTTTAGTCTCCACAGGGCTTCACAGGAACATTTTCTGGCTAACATTTTCATCAACTGTCGGGGATATTGTACAATAAACGCTCAGTTGTTTCCATCTGTAAAAATAAAATAGTTTTTTTTAAAAAAACAACAAAGCTATAATTAGACTGCAAAAAAAAAAAAAAAAAAAAAAGAAAGGAAAAAAAAAAAATGTTGGGGAACTGTGCTGCTGTCTGGACACACTGACATCTAACTTACATGCTTTGAAAATGTGTCCATATACTTTTGAACTTAAAAAAAAAATTTTAACATGCTACACCTACAAACTTTTATGTAATATATTAGGATTTTATGCTAATAAAAGTAGTGCAGGTTGTGAATTGGAAGAAAATAAAAGTCGAGTTTCAGAATTGTTTTACAAATGAAACTTTTTAAAAAGTCCCCTGCAAACATTTTATTTTTAGGGATTTCGACCCCTAAAATAAAGTCCGCTGCCATCAGAGGTCACCTATTTAGTAAAACAGGATCCACCTGTCTGTAATTTGACCTCAGTAGAAATGTTGCACACAGCTTCCCAACAATTTAAAATTTATTCTAAAATGATTTTTTTTTTTTTTTACCATTCTCTGTCATGAGGTGTGAGTTTGTGGATGGACCAAAAATGCAGACAGGAGCTGGGATCATGTTGAGAGAGTTGTAATGAAAAAAGATGTTAAAAACTTACAAAAACCCACAGGGAGTCAGAGCAGAACAAAAACCAGCAATCTGCCGTCCAGAAGTGTGAATACATAAGAAAAAGCCAGCAGGGAACACGGGGGAAAATAACAGGGCACAAGGTGTTAAACAGGAGGAACCAGCAGAGAGTGAAAGGAGCAGAAGGACTGAATTAAAACTAATTTAGAAACAAGACTGATCAAAGAAAGAGACTAAGGAATACAAAATAATAAATAAACCTCCAAACAATACGGGATCCTAACACTTTCTGAATAACGGAATCAGATAAGGTTAAGTGTCGTTTACGTCTGAGTTGTAAGAAATCATCTGTTAATGTTGGTCTATGTTTATGCAAGACATAAATTGCATATATTTTTCCAAAGAATCAAGTTGGAGGTGCGTTCCGAAACAACCAACATGCTGCCACCCATGCAATTTTCTTGCAATATTATATATTATTCAAAAAGCCTCATACATTTCCCCATTGCTTCCAGTTAGCTTGAATGGGTAAGAGGGGATCATGATCATATTCAATCCTCATGTTCATCTCCTGGTACACAGTTGTTGTTGTTTTTAGTTATGGTTTAAAAAAAAAAAAAAACACAAAAAACTAACTGAGACCAGCTGGTGTGAAGGCCCAATCACAAGGTCTAAACCACAGCCAGAGCGTTCAGCAACCAGGTCATATGGCCAAAGCTGCCTTGATCTGACCAGGTGGGCGAGCCAAGGAAAATACCACCAGACAATCCCTTTCACGCTTGACTTAAGCACAAATGTTCTCACAATCCGCGTTCTTCTTATTATAAAGAGCCGAGCCTGAGTCTGCGCTCATTAATGCCGTTATTGTTCAGCTATTTAAGTCGATTAGGAAAGGGCCTCCCAGTTTGACAAACGCTTTAACCGGAAATCAGCACAGCTAGAGGCGCATCTAAGCAGCAGGAGCAAAGTTCTGCACTTGCGATGCTTTTTAAACTTTGGTTTCAGCTCTGAGCCCATGCTGACAACGACACATTTAAATGAGCAAAGTAGAGCATTATGAGCCTCCTTCATCTCTGCCTGCCTAATTTCCTGTCAGATCATAATTACCTCTTCCTTTTGAGATTTAGGTCAAATAAAGAATGCAATGCAATCTGATCTCAGAAAAGCTAAGCAGCCCGCAGCATAATAACCCGTGACTCTATTGTGCCACATCAAACTTTTCACCTACTCTGGTAATAAGATTAGTGCTGTTCATATAGGCTGGATTGGTTTTGGGGAACGTGAGCAGATACAGTAATGTTCCTTCAACAACGTGCTCAATAAAAACACCTTGTGTGTTTAGGAAGAAGTGAAGAAATGTGTAGCAGAGAATGTTTGCGTGCAGTGTTTGTAGGTTGTTGGATCAGTGCTGCCCTCTAATGGTCACTTGGGAAAACAACAGGCAGTTTAATGTAACGAAACAACTTTGAATTTACTTAAGTGCCAGCGATCAATGTCAAATTACCATAGTGGCAGCAATGGAGATTTTGTGTTGATTATAGCATACAGATAACTGAATCCCATTTATTTATTTATTTTTAGAAAATCTGAATATTACAGAAACATCAATTTAAAGAAATATATATGTTATGTTGTGCATTTGTCCAGCAGACACTGATATGCTCCAAAAAGAAGGTACAAGGTTTAAGAGGTCATTGCTGTTCAGAGAGAGCTGAAAAGTTGAGGGAAAAAAAAAAAAAAAAAAAGAGGAAAACCCAAAAACATGAACAACTGGGATTATTAGCAAACCTTGTGATTTTGAGAAGGAAAGCCTGTTCAGGGGTTGTTTTTTTGGGGGCGGAGATTCACATAATGTGGGCCACAGCTGCAGCCAGAGCTTCAAACAAAAACTGCTCCAGTCGCAAAACAGAAAACATCACTATCCCGAGCAGAGGAGAGAAAAGTCGGGACTGTTGCTCAGTTATCTACTTGCGTAATATTTGTTCCCTTTTCACAAACGACCATTCTTCTCGCAGGGTCGCGTTGGAGACGAGGAGCCCGGGTTTCCTTTGCATTCTTTTCGAGGTTGCACTTTTTTCTGATAACTTTGCCTTCCACTCAACTTTCCAATTACATTATGTGCTCAGACGAAGCCAACTTTCTCTGCAATGACCTTTGGGGATTTAAATTACAGCTGGAATCCTGTCAAGTCTTCCTCATTATTGAATGCAGCATAACGGGGTCCTGATGTAGCCGTTCTGTTGAACTTTTTTTTTCTTAATGTTGGTCCTTTAATAGCTACTCAATTTAACATTAAGCCACAGCCATAAAACACTTGATGCATCTCTTTAAATAAATTAACATTTCAATAATATTCTTCTTTACCGAGATGTGCCTGTATAGTCTAGGATCTGGTGATTCGATGGGTCGACCTGGGCGCCTGGTTTGGTTTTAATCCTGTTCTACTGTACTGAAATGTCTCGCTGTCCACGAGCTAGCAAGATGCTAAACTTACCTAAAAAAAAAAAGAAAAGTGAGAACAAAAATCAGTACTCGGATGTTTTTCAATAGTTTATTTCACAAACAGAATTGTTTTACAAAAATTAACATCAAAAATAAAACGGTACCGAGCTATTGCATGCCATGCTGGCAATTTAAACTACATGCAAAAACAACAAGGATAAAAACATTATTTATACTGTAC
>NW_015113278.1:61595-133242 GCF_001443285.1 Poecilia latipinna | reverse complement strand
AAAAAAAAAAAAAAAAAAAAAAAAAAAAAAAATTTTAAAAAAAAAAAAAAAAAAAAAAAAAAAAAAAAAAAAAAAACGATAATGGGGAAGTTATGAGGGCAAACACTGAAAAAGTTTTATTTGCTCCAGATGGAGTCGAGACATCAAGCAGGGCAACAAGACGAAAGAGGGAAGAGCTCCTGGTAGGAGTGGACACACACACACACACACACACACACACACACACACACACACACACACACACACACACACACACACACACTACTAGCCTACACAGTTTGAAGCCCTTACAAAATAAAGCAATGCTTCATCATCAATGTGGGGGAAAAAAAACCAACAGAGTAAATAATTAAACCTTATCTGAGGTATATGGCTTCAATTCATCCAACTACTTGAAAAAACACAGAGTGAAGGGATATGTCTAGCCAAAAATACGTTACAAATACAGAGATTTTTTTCCCCCCCAGTTAACTTCCAGGTGAAAGTGACAAGGCAGCAAAACTTTCCTGTTTCTTTAAAATTCAGATATGTTACGATGGAAAGAAACCGAGGCTGCTGCTTGGTTTCCCTGCACACAAACCGACTGGGACCTCGCCAACATGTATGTGTTTTTGTTTACACTACTTATACGTCACAGTCACTTTTTCCCCCCCGTTTTACAATGACAGCATGGCTCTTGTAAACTAAGTGCATCAAATCAGCTTCTGGCCTTGAAGGTCCACTGTGGGCTGACACAGGTGACCAAATTTACATCAAACAATTCTTGCAGTCCAGAATAAATCAGGCCTTCGGTTTAATTTTTTTTTTCTTTTTCAATATGATGTCAGAGACAAAAGTACAAAAAGAAGAACTGCTCAAAGTCTGAATAAAATGCCATTTTTGATAGGAGTCTAACGGCGTCCCTTTAGTTTTCAATCCGACGAACTAAATTTATTAGAAAACGTGAGCTTTGTTGCAAATTCCCCCAGTCCCTCATTTCAAATCTGCGGTTCTTCCAAATATCATATCAGAGCGTCTCTGGTTGAAGTTGATGACGTATGCCGGCATCAGACAGGCTGGTGAGCGTTGCAGAGAGAGGCTCCGGGTTGGACTCAGTCGGTGCTGACCTGCGTGACCTGAGTGTCGGCCGTCTGGTTGGTGGACTGGATGAACATGGGCTGGGTCAGTTCCTGTCCCGCCGGCATCGTCACCTGTTGTATCTGATACAGCTGCTGTGAAAGGGAACGAGGCGGAGGGTTAAGAGCTGCCCAGATGCATCTCGGATGATTGTGCATCTTTTTTTGTCCGATTCACTGCATCGTACCCAACCCGCTTTTGGTCGAAATCTGCTGCCAAAAAGAACTCCAACAACTTTGCGTTTAACTACTCTCTAATTTTGTAAAAACTCTATACAAATTCAAAATACTCGCCTCTACAAATCATAAAAGGCAAAAAAGCCTGTTTCACAATTTTACACCATCCGAACTTTAAAATCTCAGTTAAAATCTGCAAACCTTATTCTGACAAAGATTTTCTTAAAATCACAATTTGTGGCCAGTGATTACATAAAGTTAATTTTAATGCTGTTTAACATCTAACCTATTCCAGTTATACAACCTTGCATTTAGTAAATGAGTGTGTTTATCTCTTGGTAACTCAAAGCAAGAATAAAGGTAATTGTCTCAGTTTAAATCAATGTTTTAAAAAAGTGCTTACTTTATAGAGGAAGAACTTTCTGCGCCCATCTAGACGCTCCAACTTAAAATTAAATCAAATCCTCTACCAACGCCTACTGTATCCACAAAACTCAACTTCCGTCTGGTTTTAGCCTCCACTCTCGGCTGAGGGGTGATTGAAACGTTAATTGATTTACTGGATTTATTACCTGTCCATCAGTGAACTGGTTGAATTGCTGTCCTTGCTGCACCTCAGTCTGCGTGATCTGAAAACGTCACAGAATAACTAATAAATACGCAGTAAGATTCACTTCAATCACATCTTTGATGTGTACAGTTCCAGTAATGGGTTTACAAAACACATCATCGGCATTGAAGGTTATTGATTTTGTGCTTTTATTGATGCAATTAGATAGATATCCATTTTTTCTTCTGGTCAGAAAAAGTAGAGTTAAACAAACCAACTATATCTGGGTTTAGACTGGGTTTACAAGTTCTCATGCATATTTTATTCACGCAAAATATTTGTGCATATATTTGACCCTATTTGAATTTGAAAGCCAACTAAATTCAAACTTGTGCACCTATTTCATGAAACATTTACAAAAGTTATTTTTTCAACATTATACCACCTGATAAAAAACAGGAATGGTTGAAAGGTATCAGTACAGGCCCCAAATTAATAAGACGTGCCACGTAACCATGAAGCTATTTTTTACTGAACTCGTTACCTGCTGCGTGTTTGCCAGAGTTTGAATCTGTCCCTGCACCACCTGGGCTCCAGAGACAGGCTGTGCTAGACGGATGTACTGTAGTTGGCCTGTATTTAGCTGCACCTGCAGGGAACAGCCACAAGAGGGAGACAGACTTTGGCTCAGAACAGAGGTCATTCAGACAGGAAGGACACAGCCATTTTCCTGCTCTGGACAACGCAGAGTGCTTCACGTCCAGCTGTGAAATTCAAACCAGCTACACTTCATTATCTCGCCGTCCCTTTTTCGGAGTCGGTGCAGCTTCTTACCGGGATTTGCTGGATCTCTCCTGTGTTGGTGATGATCTGCTGCATGACCTGCATGGTTTGGCCTTGCGCTTGAGCCGTCTGAGCTTGACCCTGGGCTGCGGCAGCTTGAACGATCTGCACCTGCTGGCCTTCACCCACCTGCATGGCGACGGGCGCGCTCTTGTGGAGGGGAAGAGGAGCAAACGGAAAGAGAAACAAAAACCAAACACGTTTATGAACTGCTCGCAGCGAACCACTAAAACTTCTAAAATACAATAAAAAAAAAAGAAGAAATCAAGCAAAAGAGGGAGGAAAATGAAGTGACATCTGAGGTTTTGAAGTGCTATCTTTCTGCGTCTGTCGCAGAGGCTGAGCTCATCCTGCGCTCAGCTCACACCTACAGGCCTCAGTCGGCCTAGCAGGGGCCGTTTGTGGGCGGCGGTTTCGAGAAGTGGTCTCCAAAAGTGTGATAATTGCACATATGAAAGCATGTGTGTTTACCGTGATGGGTGTGCCTTGTGATTGCACCTGCACTTGCTGTAACTGCTGCATGGTGGCACCTTGCAACATCTGATGGCCGACAGAACAGAATGAGAAAATGAGAGAAAGACACACAGTGAGAGGGGCAGCGACTGCAGCAACTCAACGCACAAAACGAAAGCGTGGGTTGGCGCGTGTATGCACAGAAAGTTTAAGGTTTCAGAATGGAAATAAAAGCCCCAAGCCAAAAAATAAACAACATTTAAGGCGTGGTTTAGGTTACGTTTCTAGAAACGAAAAAAGCAAATGTCAAAAAAATAATAATAAAATAAAAATATGAATACATAGTAAGCCAAGGGAAGCAAGAAAGCAGCTCAAATGATTTGAAATTTGAAAAAAAAGATCAATGGAGTTTGAGCAAGACTAAAGTTAGAAGTTTATTATTTTTACAAGCTCACACTTCCTTCCTATACCAGGTCTAAAATATTTCTTTTTTTTTCCTGCTAAAAACACCAAATATGCTGAATTACAGTGGATAGTTGGACAAATTCACCTCTGGTTGCTGCTTTAGGGCTGCCTTTAAGGTGATTGATCGAGAGAACAAACTATTCTGGCAAAAGGAGGTTCAGATGAGCTTCTGAAACCAGTACACCTCCAGTATACAGGATATCAGTCAGACCTCCACCAGAGCGACAAAGTTGCCGTTTTATCCTTTTTGAGTTTTTAAAATTTACCAGATGGATTTGGAGATGTTTGCATCGTTTAGGAAATCTCAGAATTAAAGGTCAGAGTCAACATTTACTAGAGCATAAAACAAACAAAGTTGTGCTAAACATGACATATGCTAATGTAAGATGATACAGTTTCAAATATAAGCAACGTAAATTACTTTGTCTTAATGGTCGTAAACATGTTACTGTGATTGCTCTCTCACACGGTGGCTAGAAAAACTATTTAAATACAGTTTTTTACTTTCTTACATCAATTTCCTTCAAAATATCTCAAGCACCTAAAAGTAGAAGGCCAAAGTTTTATGAAAACTGCACAACAAAATTCTGAGTGGTGCATCTCTAAAATATATTTGCTTTCAAAAGGAATAATAGTTAAAAGAAATTGGGCACTAAAAAAAAAAAAATCCTTTCATTGATGCTTCACAGATTACCTTTTCTTTTTTAAAAGAAAGACCTTTGTGTTATCTGCTAATGCAATTCCCGCTAAATCAACCATTGACCGAGTTTACGTCGAGCGAGATCAGAGTGTGACCAGGGACTGCAGCAGGAGCAGGACTGTGAATCACACAAGGCCTAAACTTGTATGACAGCTCAGCTAATGGCAGTCTGCTGAAGCAGCGTGAAGCAGCAACGCGACATAAAATGCAGCGACCAAACTGGAGAGAAAGAGGTACCAGGCAGAAAAAGTGTCAGGGAATGAATAATTAGAGAAACAACTGGGTGACTGGTAAACTGTTGTGTGTCGGGTGACGAGGGCAATATGAGCCAGAGGAGTGAATGTTTGCCAACGGCCTGTGAGAGACTGAGTGTGTATTGTTCTCAGTTTGGAGAAAAAAAAACAAACCGAGTTACGGTTTTTGAAGCCTCCGAGTTGATTTTCTACATTACCCAAGTATGAAGAACTTATTAACACGAGGCACCTGGTTAAAATATAAAATAGCAAAAAACATCTGCCTGATGTGACCCAAGAACGGGTTTATTATTCACCAACTGTGTAGGCTTTTAGGCAGCGTAAGGATGGAGGGTTTTCTGTGGAGGACTTTAGAGAAAGGTCGCACGCGTTTCTGCTGTTCAGTGTCAAAATATCTAAAGTAAGAACCAGCTAAATTTTGAGACATTTACAGTGCCTCGTAAGACTATTCACAGCGTTTGAACTTTCACACCTGCACCATTTTATCAGCCTCCCCTTTTAGTCTGATACCCTTAAATAAAAGGGTATCAAACTTTTATTTAAGGTCTGATTCATTAAATAAAAGCTATCAGACAGCAGTGTCAACAACTATTAGTTGTGTTGGCAGAAAGAGTTTCAGATAATGAGGAATTAAATTCCCTATAGAATTAATAAAGTATTACAGAGTTGAACTGAGTAAAGCTCAGTCTTGTTTTGAGTTTGCTGCAAGTGATGGTGACCCTCGACACACCATTTCCTCTGTGAAACATGGTGGTGGCAGTATCATGCTTTAGTGATACTGGTGTTCAGCAGAGACAGGGAAGGCGAACAGAGTTGATGGGACGATATACGACAGTACATGGAGTTCAGTTCTGGAGGAAGATCCGTTAGAGGCAGGAAACAACTAGATTGGGGCAAAGGTTCACCTTCTAGCAGAGCCATAAACATACAGCCAGAGATACAATAAACTGGTTCAGATCAAAGTGTATTCTGGAGTTAGAATGGCCCAGTTAAAGTCTAATCAAACTGAGAATATTTAGAGTGGCTTAAAAAGATGCATTCACATGCAATCTGACTGACCTTGAGACATTTAGCAATGAAAAGTGGGACAGCAGTTCAATCTCCAGTTGTGCTAGGCCGGGAGAGATGCCTGATAAAACTTGTAGCCGTAAAAGTGAATTAAGGGCTGTCCTACAAAGTACCGACTCAAGAGGATGAAGATGGACTGCACCACACTTCTCAGATTTTTATTTGCAAAAATAATTCCTCTGCCACTTTTACCATCATGCTGTAGTAATACCAATAAATTACACCAAAGTCTGAACTGTACATAGTTTCAGACACATAATCCACTGACACACTGTTGGATGGTTCTCTTGTACACGGATCAATGTGTGTGTGATGCACAAAGCTCTTCAGTCGTGGCCTTGACTGTACCTGTCCTTGCTGCGGCTGTGTGATTATGATCTGTCCAGGCTGGATGGTGGTGGCGGTCTGCGCTCCGGCCTGCTGACCCTGCTGCGTGCCTTGCACCTGCACGGCTCCGGGCTGCTGGGCCAAGGTGAAGTAGTACTGCACCGGCTCTGCAGGAGCTACTGACTGACGCATCTCCTCCTGCAAGCGTCACACATTGAATCAGTCCACTACATCTCCATGAATTATTTTTGCAAGTGTAATGCTAGAGTGGAGCAGGGCTGATAAATAACTGATGGGATGTGGCTGGGGAAGAGTAACGTAATCTGCAGGCTTCACACTGGGTGGTAATACTTCGGTAGTTTGGAGACTTTACTTGATGAATATAATCCACTTTATTATATTACTTGTAGGATGATTAACATAACTACTGACTAATGTCAGGAGCCATCCACCCTCTCTGCCCTCTTCCGGTAACATCAGAGTTTGTTTACATTCAGTTTGTTCAGCAGATTAGCGCCTCGCCCGCATGCTGGTTGAAACCGTTATTAGTTTTTAATAATTAATAAAAAGTGACCCATGCTGCCCTGTTTCATCAGTGAGTAATGAGCAGGGCTTCGTCAGGACGATGTTCCTCCACCCCCAGAAGTGTAAACACCCCTCTCCCAGCTCCATGACAACACAGCTGAGAGTGTAGGATGTTTACAAGCCTGGAGACAGTCCACTCGACAACAAATTTAAATATCTCACTTTTCCATCTGGCGCACTAGCCTGACATACAGACATCATTTGCCTGCTCCCGCATTGCATATATATACATGTCTTTAGATCCTGTTACAGACACTGAAATGATCCTGGGAGCAAGCAGACTGTTTTGCAAATAGTCAACAGCACTATGAACCACTCAGGAGCATGAATTAGTTTTATTTCTGGAGTTGGCGCTGGCCGTTTGTGGCAGTAAGAAGCTGCAAACATCCGACTGAAAGCCCTCGCTGTCAAAAGTCCAGCTTCCAGTCAAGGATGTTTACAGCGCCGCGGTGCCGACAGAGATGGCCGCTCCAGCGACTGGCTCGTCTAGATGTGAAAACCTGAATGTGTAAGCAGCAGGTGGAGCCGGTTTATGCTTGATTGCATAGGCAAACACATTTGACCCAATTGAGATCTTGTTGTGTTGCCGTCATAGCTTCAGTCAGCTAAATAAAAAAAGCAGGAAGGAAATGACATGCGCACCACATTTCCACGCTTTTCTTTACCGGGCCTCACAGGCGACTAGCTGGTGTAAAAAACAACATCGGATCTTTCTCTCTCCACTGGTGAACGCACAAAAGTTAAGAGAAACCACGTGAAAAGAACACTCTTCAGTGAGGAAGTTGCTTCAGAGGAAAGAAGACTCAGAGCTAAGCTCTAAATTGATCATGCTCCAGGGATCTTTTAACTAATCTTTTGTCAGAATGGAAATGAAAATTTTTGGAGTAGCACTTAAAGCTCTTCAAAGATATGTTGTCCAGAATACCAGAGGAAAAGTCAGTCAGAAGCTACTGTAATGTAATAAAAATCTCCAGTAAAAATGATCTGAGAATTGCTTTATATATATATATATATATATATATTAAAATATAAATAACTGATTTTATTTTTCTAAATTTACAATTGCTTTACATTCCTTTGCTATCTTTTGAGAAATACCCCTCCGCTCCACATCAGAAACTAAGTTCTAGCTGAATAAAAATCGTGTGGTCTACTTTTGGTTTTAAAATTAAGTCGAAGAAAGCAGAAAAGCTGTAACACTTAAGAAATTGCATATTTCATATGCCATGTTGAGAAATGTTTGCGGTTCATTCAGGCTACAAGAGAACGTGAAACTGTCAGTAGGTGGATGTTGAATTTGGAAATATTCGGCAGCACGTCTTTATAATATATTGTGATATCAATACTGTAAAGAATCGGTTAGAATTCAGTAATCGCCGACAAATATTTTCCAAGTGCAATAAGTTCAGTCTGCAACGTAACATCCGGCCAGGAGACGCCTACCTAACATAAACTACAGCTCTATTACACAGTGTGATCTCTCCTGTACGTAGAAATATTGACAACTTATGGCAAATTGTTTTCAAATGTAGTTATATCTTCAAATACTATAGTTCTTAAAGACAAAGCAGAAACTGTTAAAATCTGTATTGGCAGATTGGAAATTAGCTGCTGAATCTCTAGTCTTTAGACGGTGTACTTAGATGTCACGTTTTTATAAAAAGGCATGTTTATTCTTTTAATATGTTCTGATATAAGGGAAACGGAAATTAATTGGCTGCAGTAGGAATTGGTGCAAAATGATCCACAACATACAAAGTAACTTGCTGTGTTTTTTTTTTGTTTTTTTTTGTTGGAAAATCTAAAATGCAAGTTGACATTTTTAAAATCCTTCTACATTTGTTTCTAAAACGTGTGTGTTTTTCTTTAGCAGTGTGAGGTAAATCCCTCATTTATAGATAAATAAAAAATCCTTAAAAGCGCACACTGCTGTGTGACACCTGAACGTGTAATGTTTTGTTAAAAACCTCTCGGTTTTTCCTGTGACTGGGTGACAGCAGGGTGTGTGTTCCTACCTGCCGTTTAGGGGGCTTCAGGTCATCCCGGGGCACGATGTCAATCAGGAAGTCAAACTGGTCAAACTTTGTTATCGCCATAGCAATGTCGTTCCTCTGCAAAACAAGAAACACAGAAGGTCCAGTGTAATTATCCTAAATCTATATATGCATCTCCTATATATAAACATACCTCATGGTCTGAGTGCATCACTCCCAAAATAACAATGCAGTTTTCAGCAGCAGTGAAACAGTCGTTTGCTTTAAAAACTGAGGTAAAAGTAGTGTGAATATGAGTTTAAATACAAATTATTTTATTTGTATATTAATAATTAACAAAACTTAAGAAAAAAACTTATTAAAGCTTCAATTAGTAAGTGTTGGTTGTAATTGTAGCATCCGAGAACAAATGTATAACTACTGCTAGCCTACATCAGTGAGATGAACGTTCGACTTTTAGTGAATAAAGGCCAGCCAGTCACTATAACAGCCCTGCCAAAAATGTGTCCGAGATAAGTGGGAAAGAACAGGAATGACATTTTCCTCCCGGGCACATGCTCGGCTTCTGTACCCTTTCCTACATCCACAGCGGTGTGTTATCTCTGTGGAATTTTCCACAGGATATTGGCTGTCAGGACCACCCCCCCATTGTGGCCTTCCTTGTAATGCAGGCTATTTATAGTACCTTGATTAATATCTGGTAACATCAGGTCACATCTACACTTGCTCTATTGATAAGTGTTGTTATGGTGACCCAGTTGGCGTGGCCTCGCCGCACACCAGGAATCTGCATATGCGTGAGTAAATGGAGGACGTTGCTTCTTTTCCCTCAGTTAAGTCAAAGTACAATAACGGATTCATGAGTACGACCCAGCTAATGCCTCATATTCATTGTAAAATTGTATTGACATGCAAGTCTGTCACAATAGGGCAATTAATTGCATGATAAATTAAAAAGAGCTTGACAATTCCCATTCTGCTGATTAATATGGGCAACTTTGTTTACAGAGACTTCGTAATCCATTTTCTTCATGGTTTTGATTGTTCCGTTTTATTTTGGATATTTACAATATCTTCCAGTTCCAATGTTAAATGTTCTTTACAAAATTAACGTTTAATAGTCTTTGAGAAGCCAAACTTGCATTATTGTCCTGTTATCAATATATTACTTGAAAATGGTCTCTAAAAAAGCAATATTATCGTTTATCACAATAATTTATTGTCCAGTAAAAATGGTCATAATAGGCTTATTGACACAGTAGATAAGATTTTTTTGTTGTTTGGGGGTTTAATTAAATGTAAACTCTGCAGATTTATAAAAACAAAGATGTTAACCCACTTGAAAAAGATCAAAAGGTTTTGATAACAACCACAACTTTAAACGTGTTTTTCACCAAGTGAACGGAACAGAAAATATCTTCAAACAATAATCATTTATTTAAAAAAAAAAAAAGGTAAAAACATTAATTAAGAAGTAGTCAAAGGGTTAAATTTGTTCCTGGGACTAAAACTTTCAAAGCTCTGGTTATCAAGAGGAAGAGGAAGTGAAAACAGGAAAGCAGATGTCACGCCACTCAATGTGCGTCTGACCTGTAGTGTGCGCCTCTTGTTGTCCTCGGTGTGGATCCACGCTCTCAGGGTGAGCTCCGTGATAAAGATCTGAGCGGCTTTGGCAAACAGGACTGGAGCTTCGGCGCTGATCATCTGTAGAGAGGACCGTGTCACACCTGATTAAACATGCCTGTACACAGTAACATGAATAACCCCGAGTTAAGGAGGAAACACCAAATGCGCAGAGATGGAACGCTACTTCGACATACTAAAAGAGGACATCTATGTACTCCCATTAAAGCCGAGAGATATTTTCTAACAGATTGCTTCTTATTAAAAGCATGCATTTCATTTGAGTAAGTCAGTAAAATCAAACTAAGGGACATTCACATATAGCCTTAATGTAGATCATGTGCTATATTAATCACACACGCTGCATAAATGCAATAAAAGCTGCTGTGTCAGAGCAGACAGAAGGGTCTCTCCCAGATATGTTAGTGATCTGCTGATCTCTTTACTGCTTTAAGCTCCTGCTTCACTAAGAGGATAGGACGCCACTCTTGACACGGCACACTGAAAGCACACGCATGTTTTCCAAGCTTTCTACAAGGAGACCAAACTTTTTGTTACGGGAGCAAAACAATCTCACTTTCACGAGTCATGGCTGAACACAACTGAAGATGTCAGGAGATCCGATATGTCCGCCATAGCCAATAAAGTTAGAGATGACCTAAGCAGATCCGAGGAACGAGGCAATGGCATCGAGATTAGAGGACTGTAGAAACTTTTTTAGCCACTTAATGAAGTTTGTCCTTTTTATACTGCTTTGTTTCTACAGACTTTAATTCATCCATCCATCTTCTATATCCGCTTAATCCTTGCAGGGTCATGGGAGGCTGTGTCTACCTCCAGCTGTCGTCAGCAGGGCTGCACCGTATTAGGAAAATAAATACTAGCCATAGCACTGCTGAAAATTGCAATGAGGGTACTGAACATGATTACGCACATTTCTGTCTATTAACTTTCTTTGTCGTAACAAAACGTCTTCACCATTCTCTGTGAGCTCCAGCATCTGAAGTCTCCATTAGGTGTGGTCGATTAAGGTTCATTTAGCTAGCTAAAAATATCACTGGTATGAAGAGAGTTAATGTTTTGCACTTGGAATATATTGTCTTTTCAGATACTGGATTCATGCAGCCCTTTAAAAATCGCAATATTTTGATTTTAAAGGATTGTAATTTGATTATATTTGATTATTTTGGACAGTCTTTTGCTTTTAGAGGAATGCATAGCGAGAGCGCTGCAGCACAGCAGGTCAGTTCAAAACCTTTAACACCTGATGGTCACAACTTGGGAGGGGGGGAAAAAAAAACAAAAAAAAAACACCCATGACTACTTATACAGAAGAATAGGCAGCAATGGGTTTAATGATCAAGCTTTTCCGGTGCCGTTGTGGTTCATCAAGTTTGTGGAAGTTTTATGGATTTGATTAACAGAGGAAGAAAATGTAATTTTACTAAGAACTCATTTTTATTTCTGGCAGATTGATTAAAATTCAATTCAATTCAATTATTAATCCCAAAGGGAAATTAAATGATGTTGTAGCTCATTAATTTAGATTCTTCAAAGAGTTATTGAAGATGGTGATGGCTGTTGGCAGGAATGATCTCTTGCAGCAGTCTGTATTACAGTGAATCTGAGGAAGCCTCTGACTGAAGATACTCTCTTTTCTCAAAACAGTCTCATGTAGGGGGATGGTCAGGGTTGTCTATAGCTTTCTTGAATTTATGAGGATTCCTTCTTTGCATAATAAAATGACGAAAGTTTTGGACAACAATAACTGGTGCATCTGTAGTGTCTTGGTTATGGGAGATTATGATGTGACAAACCCATCAGATGGAAATCTACCAAGTCATATTTATGTTTCCATCTGTGGTAGCAATGCAAGCAGAGAAACTGTCCTTTAATATTTGTTCTTCTCTAGTAACCTACACACCCATAGAGACCCCTGAGGGTTGTTTGGTCCAGTTGTACTATAGTTTTGAGTGGATTGGTTAACCCTAAAGATGATTTAGTATCACATTTTATCTCATTCAAAAACAATTTGTTAAAAGTGCAATCTGTCTGTTATAATCCCATATACTCTTGGAGGCTTTTTAAGCTTATGAAGAATCTGTCCTAATGGCAAAAAGTGTCGAAGCTGGATGGTTTGGCAGATCATATAAATGAAATACACAGGATATTTCACATTTAATGAATTGGTGGCATAGTTTAATGAATGTATTTTGTGTGTCTAGAAAAACAAATGAATAAAAATGTTTAATTCTGTTTTATTCTTTGTGTTGTTGCATAGCTGTTTGTCTCCATCTGTGAAAAGTGCTACATAAATAAACTTTACTTAGGTACTTAATGCTATGTTTTCAAAAGGGTTATAATAGCATTTACACAACATATATTATAGTTTCATTAAATCCCTTCAAAGTCCAGTAACTGTAACAAACTCCTGCAAATTATAGTTATTCCCTCCAAAGAGCTCATCACTTAGCTTCTCCTGTTACCTTGACATCCTCATCCAGCTTCATGATTTTCTTGATTCGAGCCAGGGGAAGCTCCTGCACACGGAAATCCTTCTGGAGAAAAACCAAATTACTTGGTTATTACGCATTGCAGAAGCAGTCGACAACATAAGATGTGTAAGTCTGTAAGCAGCTTCAGCGTACTATGGTCAAGTTCCTGATCTCCTCCATGACTCGAGGCCAAAAGGACTGCAGGGTCTGCTGAGCATCGCAGGGTCCAGCTCCAAACGCATCTCCCGACATCTTCTAATCGGCTGCGTAGAGGGAAGAGGAGACTGATTTGAGTCAAATCACCACTGAGGTTAAGAAACACTAACAATATGAGAAAAACAAATGGTGACGACAGATAAAGGACAAGACATGCCAGTCCAAACCAGGATTGAGCTGCCAAGAGCTCTCAGACTTTGTCAACACATCATATCTTATCACAACCTGTAATTACAACATATTGAAATCAAAAGAGAGCCGCAACAGGCTCCTATTCTTGTGGTTTTAAGATGGTGACATGATAAATGATAAAGAAAAAATAAAAACACAAGCAGAGCAGCTGCGCGTATCCAGACTGTCAATGGCTCTTTCAACTTCGCCACTCAACTGAAGCTCCTCAACAAACACGAACATTTCATGTGCAATTAAATGCAGCTTGTGACCTCAGCAGCAGGGATGACGCTAAACCTCTGATGTAAGAGCGTTTGGGGGATAGAAAAATCTCTTCATGACAAAAAGGAGCAATTTAAACAAATCCAGAGAGGAGAAATTCATGATTCAGCCTCCCGCAGAAAGAAAGTCTTGAAAACGGGTCGGCCAGTTTGAAAGAGGATCCAGCAGGTTACTATGGCATGCCAGGAATCTGGTTTGGGAATACTGGCCTGCCTGTCTGAGCTTGTAGAGCTTAGTGCGCGTTGATCAGAGACACTCTCCCTTTTCTCTTTAACTTTATGAAAAGACTCGGCTCAGGGGGAGAAATCATGGAAATGAAGAGACGATTATGGAGGCATTTAGAGGTGCATTAGAGTCTACAGGGGAGAAAAGGCGTCCTGTCAAGTTCAGTATTAATCCAGCATTAAAGACAAAGTGCCAGCAGCAGCTTTAACTAAGGGAGGTGAGAGACAGACAGGGCCACAGATGAAATGCTGCGCAAGCAAGCGTTGTGGGTCAAATGAGACGGAAAGCGGGACAAATCGGGAAAGACAGGGGGATGTGACGCAACAAAGGGAAGCCTGCGCTAGGCGTGGGGGATACAACGATATTAGATCGTGAAGGATTACAATACATCAGCAATCTACCAAAGCAGAGAGATCGTGATATTTACTACGAGGCATTTTTATTAGCATTACCATTTTAAAATTTTATTCATTTTGGGTTATTTGACAGATAGATCTATGCAGATGGAGATAAGGTAAAGCAGACATATTTAAACCATCAAAGATCAACAAGTCTTAAACACGAGAGCATTTTGACGTTTGAAGACGTTTTTTTATTCTCACTTCTTGCAAAAAGAAACAAGAGAGCCGTCTGCTGCCCCCAACTGCTTCAGTGGCCAGCTTAGTTTTTGGAAGCATCAGCAAGTTAAATTTAATATGTTGAATTAGAGACATAAATTACAGAAAATACATCAATTCAATGGCTATACAAGGTAAATTAATAGTTAATTATAACTTAAGCTGATGTTTTTCAGAAGAAGTCGTGTACTTTTACACCCTGGTTAAGCAACATCAACGCCCTCATGCAGCAAGACTGATGGCGGGTTTTTACCCCCGAAGCTCCTATTTTCAAGTCGAAACCTGTTAAATGTAAACTTTCTTTTGAACAAGTAGAGGATTATGTAACATGTACTTGACTTATCATACAGAACACCGGATTCAGCAGAAAATAATTTATTCTATTGACAAAAAAAATATGGAGAAAGAAATGAATGAAGAAACGAACAAATCCGAAATGGCACTTCATGAAATCCGATACAAAATGTGGGATATATTTGAGACATCACAAAAAATCTTGTTTTGCAAAGTAAACATTTAGCTGAATGTCTGCGCTCTTCACTGGTCTGCTTTGACTAATTAGTTGCCTAATTATAAAAAATATATAGTTATTTAAGGAAATTAGTATGTTCCCTAGTGAATACAGCAGATTACAACTTACTTCAGCCCTTCCAAATACACTGCACGGGACCTCAACTTATTCAAAATTAACTTGCAAAAATCCTCTTTGCTAGTAAAAGCACAACAGTCTCAATGCACTTACCACATTTGGCCTAACATAGGCTCGCTACATTTTTATTGCTGGCCAACAAACATGAGTGACTCTATTCCTGGTCCAGCAAACAGGATACGATACAAAATCCACCCTTTCAAACACTCAGTGACCTGAGTTCTGCATCAGCTTCTTTCTTCATGCTTACCTAAGAGCAGCTGTAAATATTTTACACTAATATGCCACTGATTGAAAACGTGGGCCCTTCAGCTGGTTGATTTCTGACAGGAGAGATGAGTCCCTCTGGCAGTCGTACAGGTTACTGAATAATACAGAAGAAGCATTGCTGCATCCTGCTCTGTCATTCAGTTTTTCAACAGACAGTAGCCTAAATCAATACGACAGAACGGCGGGTGAGGGGGGGGGAGGGTTTATATAAATCAATCGGGCCGCTTGAAGCTATGCAAGCCAGGCTAGTGATTGACCTTGACAGTGTCTCCTCTTCCCTCGCTGACGCTCTAGTGTCCAGTTGCATTTCAAGGTTGATTGAAGACCCGCAGTCTCCAGAACAATCCCAGCATTCCACGGGACAAGGGTGACTAATGGGAATTGTAGTTTTATTTTGCGATCACGCTCACAACAGGTGAACGGACTGACCTCCAAAGGTTCTTTGCGCCGCCGGTAGCAGCACTCGATATGGTGATTACGTTGGTAAATAACACATTCTTGTGTTTTTGCACATGTACAGCCTGTCAGCTTGTGTGGCTTTCTCCAGCTGGTAGCCTGATAAGGAACAATAATTAGGCTATTTGTTTAACCTTAAAGACGGCCATCAGGCTGCCAACCATGATAACGCCGCACCACTAAACGCACGTCTTCCCAGTTGGCTTTTCTGTCCTCTTTAATCTGCAGATCCTCTAAAGTTCTCTTTTAAAAACTTCAAGAGTAGAACATGAACTAAAAAGCACCAAGAAGCGCCCTCCCCCGACCTTTTTCCAACTCTATAACCTTCAATGTAAATAAACAACCACACACTAACCACAGCAGCAGGAGGGCAAAGTCAAGTCAACATGCGAGAAGAGAGGAGAAGGCAAGTGTGACGAGAGGCAGGCTAAAACGTGAGAGAAAGAGGAGCAGAGCAAAGTATCAACATGCCCTTTTAGCATTTAGCTTTTCTAGTTAGTGCATTCTTCCTGCAGTAAACGATTATTAACATGATTTTCAAATGCTTTGCATCAATGGAAATTTCACATGGGAGCCAGTGTGTCATACATCAGTAGTTACAAATAGGTCGGAGGTTGATGCAAACAGCTACAGGAAAAGAAAATATTTTCTTTCCAGCAATTAGCACTTTAAATTTAAGGGTTTTTTTGTTTTTTGTTTTTTCTCCCCCAAAGTAGAAGTGAACCGATCTAAATTTTCCTTGCACATACAGATTTCCGGTTTCTCGAATGTCTGAGAAACCGTTTAGAGTTCTTAAGAACTCTAAACACATTTAAGTGAAAATGTGTATAGGGGTTTTGTGGCTCAGTGGTGGTGCAGGCGCACCATATATGGAGGCGATAGTTCTTGACACAGCTGTCCCGAGTTCAATTCCTGCCCCCTGTGTGTTTTTCCCCATGAGCATTTTCAAAATGCTGAGGATGATAAAGTACAAGAACCGATATCATCGTTCCAATATTAAGCCATAGGATCGCAATTACAAGTTTACAAGAGCTTTTTAATGAATCAGAAGAAAAAACTATTTTAATTTTACTAGTATCTGATCTGCCAATCACAGAGTCTATAAAGCAATCTTCTGTCGATTGATTGATGACTCCAGTATTACTTGGATGGAAGCTTGTATTACAGAAATGACAAAGCTTATTAATCACAGTCACTCATCCCCTTATATTGCCACAGAAAATCACCCGTAGAGAAATTTTTCAGCACATTTAACTTATTTTAAACTTCTCCCTCTAGACGCGCCGCCATGATTCCACTGCACCGGAACATCTGCACTGCTTTGTTCTAGGCTGCTACCGTATGCTATATTAGGACAGAAAATGCTGAACTCTTCCCTGCAGTGCTGTTGTCCTTCTGCAGGTCACAGGGAGAGGAAAAATGACTGTTTGGTTTCCTGAAAAGCAGAGCTTTCCTGAGTTTTTGAGTGCAAAACGTTTGTCCCGTTGCAAACTTTGTCCGACGCAGCAACTTGATCTTCCTCCCTTGTGTCTTCCAGATCTCTACTCCCATTTCTTCTCTGGCGCGCCTCGACCCGCGGCTAAGTGTTCCTCGCTTCCTCCGTCTTATTTTCTTTCACCTGATCGCCCTCCGCCATCCTCTCAGAGAAAGTCAATGCTGCTCTGCTTGCAGCAGCTGAATCAGCGCCAACGTTGGTCTTCCAGCCCCAGTACCTGCATCCCTCCGCAACCTCGTTTCTCTTTTTACTCTCGCTTTCTGGAACTTCCCTTTAAGAGGCAGCTCATGGGAAAGTTGTCGACTCACTTCAAACCTGACATCTCAATGTTTTAAATGAAACTTTAAGCCCAGTCAAATAAACCTCACAAGACGGTTGGTTGGGCAGAGAAAACATGAAGTTCTGCTACATTTCATCATTTTGAAGCAGATAAATTGTGTATTTTCTGTGATGTAGAAATTTCTGCATTTCACTTCTTGCGGCATGACGACAAACAACTAGGAGGCCGACTTAAAGAAAGTCACGGCCTCCATATACACTTAGTCTTTGCTTAACATACAATGAAAAGGTAAAATCAGCAGTCTGTGGTTTTGAAGCTCTAAAGGTAGAATTAAATTATGTCAGAATGTGATAAATATCTGATGATTTTAACACCATAAAACCCAACACTGAAAAGCAGAGGCCTTCTTTTTTAAAAGTATAATATGTAGCACCGGCTTTCTATTTTCTTGGTTACGACTTGTCCAATCTAATTTTGATTGATTCAGATTATTTGCTTCCCAAAGACTAAACTCCATACAATTTTTAAAAAAATGTTTGGTGTTCGATGACAGAGGTAGCAGATTTGAAAATAAAGCAATTACTAAACAATTCACATTTATGCAGCAAAACATATCTAAACTGCTACTAAACTCCAACTTGTTAGAAATTATTAAATTCAAAATAGTTTGGATGATGCAAAGAGCAAATTCTTTTGGTACATTTTAGTTTTTGACCAGTCTAGCTGGTCAAGGAAAATCCCCGTTCTAAAACTGATTGGTGCATTTCTGATAAGTTTAGATTCTCTCAAAGGAAAACTCACTGAAGCTCTGGACGGTTTCTCTTCTTGGAAAGAAGAGAAACCGTAAGGTGATCAAACGCAAGTTATCAAAGAGTAAATATAAAGCCGCCACAATAACAGAGCGCTGCCCATTTTACTGTAAATGATTAAATCACATGAAAGACATTTTCTCTCTAATGTGACGCCGCCTCCTGTGGGATTACAGCTCTGCTGGCACGTCTTGACCAAGAGGTTAAATCCTAACAAACCGATGAAGACGAAGCAGGTTTACGAAAAGATGAAGCTTTAACTAGCTAACTTGCTAAGCAGAAACAAATACAACTGTGTTTTATGTTGCAGTTTAGCTGAGAAACAACCTAATGTTTTATAAGACAGCTTTACTCTGATGAATGAAGCACAGTGTAAATATCGAGTGTCAAGCTGACATTTATTTTGAAGCATAGCCCTGAATAAAGGAGGGTTGAGCATGCAAACTATGAACCATCAAAGCACTTCCACTTATGCACCCTCTCCCCCTCCCCCCCTCCCCCGACAACCACCACCACAAACAGCACACAAAAGAAAACTGGCATAGGTACAACCAGCAGGGTAAATAATCTACCTGGTCAGAAAAAACAGAAAAACAAAAACAAGAAGTTTTCAGCCAGGAATTACAGATTAACGACTCGTATACTGATGCAAATGTTTGTTGATTACACAAAAAAAAAGAAAAAAAGAAGAGTTAGGGTATTAATGATGAACACGTTCAATGTCCATCAACCTGATCCATTCGACCTCTTCTGATCAAACTAGCTGACCGAACGGCCCTGCAAACTTTGCCCTTGGTTCTGCTTCATGCGAACTCCAGGAAGTGCTAGTCAGTGATCTCCCAAGGTCATTCACCAGAGGAGCGAGAGAAACCAGAGAGGGAGGAGGGAGAAAAGGGAGATGAAATGGAGAAAGGGGGGGCGGAAAAAAGGACAGGTTTTCCAACTTTCGCTGCAGTAGCTTAGTGACCCCAGCGGTTCAGGCTTTCCACTTTCTAAGAAGCTTAATGAAAACATAGCATACCGCACGCATTAGCTGCATTTGGCGTTTCTCTGTGAATTTCACTACTATGTCTACCGCTCGCTTGCAGACAGAGATACCGCAGGAGTCCGTCTCACATTCCAGTGACCTTCATCCAATCGCTAGGCCTGGTCTCTGGCATTGAAGAAGGCAGGGCTTAACGTACCTCCATGCAACAAACCCACACACCGTCTTTAGTGATGGTGTACACATGGACAGGGCAAGGGCAAAAGAGTGCTGTAAGGTTGCAGCGGCCGTGGCCATCTTAACGTTTCGTTAATGAGGTTTGTTTGGGTTTTTTCTGCACTCTGTAGGCCTGTAGTTTAGTGTAGGCCTACAAACAATATTCAAATCTTATTCAGACCGCAGCCAACCCTGGGATTTGGCAATAAGGGCTCCAACTTAAGAGTTATTTTTAGTCTGCCTCTCTCAATCTCTCACGGCCCCCCACCCCGACAGGACTCCGTTTTGTCAAAGGCACCAATGGGGAACTTTGAATCCAAGAGCACAAGAGGAGGCAAGACAGAGTCGGAGACGAGTGAGAGAAGACGCATCCTCCGAAGACTCCATCAGAAAGGATCAGATCAAACCATTAGCCTGCTTCGCCCCTGAAGCTGACAAGCTGACAGTCTGTCCCATCTGTGTGTCTGGCACTGTCGGGGAGGGGGGCCCGGGGGTCCTGAGGTCACTGTGACCAGCTGCACCTCCACCCCTGGGGACCTCTCACAATGTGACAACACTGAGAGGTGTCCAGCTAGAGTAGAGTTTTGCCAATCAATTGGCAACAGATCAGAATTGGAGGATTTTCTGAAAAATCGGAATTTCTCCCGAATATTAAACAAAAGCAACAGCATGATCCAATGCACTTTTTTTTTTTAGTTTAATAAAAACAAAATCTGATACAAGATAAAAGATGAGGGAAATGTGATGCATAAATTGGAAATAATCCTGAAATTCTCCCAATTTTGAGTTGGATTCAACTCCAACTTAAAGCAAACCTAATCTCCTTGAAGATGCCTTCTTTGCAGCAGCACAGTCTGGCAATAACAAGTTAACAAGAAGGTCAGAGTGAGAAAGCAAAGCAGCACTTTAGTGGGCACCCTCAATATCAGCGCCAATAAGACAGAGAAGTCCATCTGAACACTAAGTCCGATTTTGGCAGCAGCAACTCTTCCGTTCAGTCAATATCAGGACACAGAGTGCATGTTTGTGTACACAGCGGCTCAAAGTCAAAGCTAGTGATGCGCAAAGATGACAACATTTCACTTATTAAAATGATTTAAATTACTCCAACCTGAGATAATTTAGTAAAACCATCAGTGGTGCAGCAAAGTGACAGCTGAAGGGCATGGATGAGAACCATAATACTAATCTAGGAAATCAGGAGAGGGAGGGAGGGGGGGCTGAGGACAGCTGTAAAGGACAGACTCACTCTCTTCCCTGCAGAGTGATGGAGACAGACTAAAGTCACTTAAGATAAAGAATTTACTGAGAAACTTAAAGCAACTTCAGCTGACAGATCTCTCTCTGTGAGCATGTTAGCCTGTAAGACTAGGACTTACCCCCGTGCCCTTCATGGTGAACAGCCTGGCCTGTTGGAGTGCAGCAGAAGAGATGGAAACAGATAGCCCAGCTCAAGTCTCCTTGAGGGGAGCAGCACCGAGCGCGAGGCTGACAGAAAAACTCTCTCATGCTCCTCCACTTCCTGCAGCTCCCTGATCGTATCAGCAGACAAAAGGCACTCTGGCTCCACGGGACAGCTTTGAAAAGCTCTAAACCCGGACACAGAGTAAGGAGCAAGAACCCCCTCTGTGTCTCCTCCCCCTCCCCCTTTTCTTTTACACATTGCTCCGTCTCCTTCAGCGGTCCCCAAGGTCCTTCTAAACATCTCTAATTCTCTTCTTACCAAGTCTCCTCAACTTGCTGACCATCTCCTCCCACCGCCC
The DNA here is from genome assembly GCF_001443285.1 of Poecilia latipinna. Lineage (NCBI taxonomy): Eukaryota > Metazoa > Chordata > Actinopteri > Cyprinodontiformes > Poeciliidae > Poecilia > Poecilia latipinna. Next base: position 112,159 of record NW_015113278.1, on the reverse strand, counting down.
CCCCCCTCTTCCTCTGTCTTTGTTCTTTTTAACCTTTCTCCCTCAGTTTGGTCAGTGACCCATGAGTTTGTCTTTGAGCTGACCCCACCGGCTCGGTCCAGAAAAAGGACGAAAAGAAAACAGAAAAGCGCCGCGGCGGCACGCAAACAGTAGAGCGGCACTTCTGACACACAGGCAAAAATCTCCAGCCTCCTTCCCCTTTAACATTCAAGCGTAATCAATCTAGCATGCTACATGACACTCAAGCCCCGCCCCCAACGCTGCTCCCACCTCATTCTGGTGAAATCGACCAATGGGAGGGCCGGGTGCTCACACGCTATTGGTCGGTGCGTGCACCCATCAGCTGTGACACGTACCCCCTCCCGCTCCACTGCTTTTCTCTGCCCAACCCCCTTTCACTGACAGCCAACTTCCTGCTCTAAGTTACCTTGAGCTGCAGGATAGGGGTCAGGGAAAAGAAAAGAGGAAGAGAGAGTGTAGCTGAGCGACGGTGGAAAACAGCAAATAAAGTTGCGGGAAACTCCTCGGGGAGTGTGTGAGGGTGTGTGTCGTGGCCGCTTGCCTTGGCATCGTCTTGTCCCTGGCGGTCTCCGTCCCTCCAGCTGCTAGTCGGATGAGAAAGGCTTCACAGGCTGCTCTCTGACAACTGCTTTCTGCTTATTTACAATGTCAAACTAAATGTCTCCGTCAGCCCCGCCTCCGGTCCGACGTTACAGGTCGGCACGTCGATGATGCAGGCGGCCGAGCTCGCCCCTCATTGGCCGAGAGAAATGCCAGAACTGATGCCGCATGTTGCATCCACATGATTTAAAGTACAAAAGCATACTAAACCAGCCTCCCCGTCTCATGCGTGTACACATGCTCACATGCACATCCACACAAATGCACATTTTGTCCTTGCCTTCTCATTTATCCTTGCTCAGAGGCGCAGGTACATACTGCAATCGTTTACCCTAAAACCAGTGTATTTGTGGTAATGACATGCACTGATGATAATATATAAAAGAATATTTGTCTACGTGGATGAAGACCCATACAGTAATTTTATCAACGGAAAAGATTTTCTCTAAAACCGATCATTTAAGGAGCTTTGCACAAAAAGTCCTGGAGTTAAATCAGCTGACTAGACAGCAGTTGTGGGAGATGGAGGGGATAAGGCAGAATATGATTCTCGTTCTATTTGTGGTTAAACAAGACTCAAAAGATATGGGTGAAACCCTGTAAACAAAGACATTATTGTTTTGACCCCAAAAACCTTTGCCCACGGCAACTTCCACAATTAAAACGTCATCAGAAAAGCCACATCAGCAATGTCACACACAATGCCCTTTTTGCTAAACAATCACTGCTTTGATGTGTAAACTTTCTATGGAGAGGACTTAACTTTGATGTGCCAACGCAGGGTATTCCTGTTCATGTGCACAACTAATAATGAATTTTGAAACCACCAATGAGATAAGTCATATGTAAACTTGAGAGAGAGAGAGAGATGTCAGACAGTAAAGTTTTGGGAAGCAGTAACTGCAAATCCAGACAGAAATGTGAAGCACAGAAAGGTGAGGATAGAGAAAAAAGAAAGCTAAAAAGCTAACCTGTCCCATCAATGAACAGCCTGGGGGGGAGGGGAACCGGAAGGATGGAGAAGGACAGAGAGGAGAGCTGCTATGGGATGGGAGGGGTAGAACAAGTGGAGGGAGGGAGAGGGAACAAGATAGAAACTCAAGAGACACAAAGCTAAATGTTCCCTTTTCTATTTTTGCAGGGAACATGGGGACTGGAACAGGTACTGCAGGCATCAGGTTAATGATTGCATCGGAGCTGCATAAAGATCAATCTCTCCCAACCGTGGACGACATGCTACAGCGCTTTTCAGCTGAGCCGAGCGCTTGGGCTACCCAAAAGTAATGACACCTAACAAGGTCACCGTACCAACGAAACCTTCCCATGACCCATTCTGCCCGTAGCATGGCCGTGTTTGCTTTCGCTGACTCTGTTTAGAGATAAACATGTGCCAGCCAGACGTTAGGTTTCATAAACACGCAGAACCCTCAGGGTGTCGAGGCAAGCCATGCGTTCACCACAAACGTACAAACACAGAACCACCTGCAGAATCAAATGGTTAGCAGGCTGATTTGCTCAAAGGTTATTCGCATCAAGAGATATACATCCTGTCATTTTAAATGTAAAGTGAGTGTTTGGATTAAATAGGCAGTGGCTTGCACACGTAATCATTTTGTCACGTTACAACCACAACCTTCAAAAAAAAAAAAAAAAAAAAAATTAATGTTTTTTTTGGACAGATCAACACAAACTAGCACATAAATGTTATGTGAAAGAAAAACGAGTCATGGTATTCAAAACTTTTTTTGCAAATGAAAAGTGTTAAATTTGGAATGCATTTGTATGTGCCTTTTATTGTAGCACCTTTACACAAAATCCAGTGCCACAAATTGTTTTCAGAAGTATCCTAATGAGAAAATATACTCTCACAATGTGCAGTTTAAACTTAGTACAAGCTCAAATGCTTTTTATGGTAAAACAATTAGAGGGAAACTATTTAAATGTGATAAAATTGCTGAAAATTAGGATAATGTTTTCAAATGACTCTTTATTTGCTATTAAAAACTGTCCCTACTACTCTGTGATCACTAGCATCTCCTCTACTAAAGGAATACTCCCAGTGTGAGCAATATAGGAAGTTAGTACATTCAAATATTGTGGGATAACACAACAGCAACTATTTATCATACAGTCCACAAATCTGGATTTTATGGACAAGTGGCAAGAAGAAAGCCAGTTTTGAAAGAAAAGCACAAAAAAAATTACCTTTGCACTTTGACACAGCTAGCATCTGCGAGAAAGCACTCTGGTCAAATCAGACCAGAATTTTACTAACGCCCTGAATACCCCATCTCTGTTATGGAACACAGTGGCGGCTGCACAATGCTGTGGGGAAAGTCGGGATACTTCTCCTCGAGAAGGACAGAGAAGGTAATCAGAGATGATGTGAGGATGCATGAAACTGAATACAAAGAAAACCTGAAAGAAAACGCGCTAGAGGCTGCAGACAGGTATGTCGACACACCCCGCAAGACTTGCAGCTGTAATGGCAACAAAAGGTAGTTTTACTTGATTCGGAGGCGGTGGGGGGGATGAATATGCATGGGTGCCACCGTTCATAATAGTTATTTGAAGAAAAAAAGGAATGAAAATATGTTTTATTTCCCTTCCATTTTTACGCTCTAAGCTTAACAATGTAGTAGTCTGTCTTTCTCTGGAGTCTAGTACATGAAATCCCAAGTAAATAAGCTGACATTTGTTGTGCAAAGGGTATGGACTCCTTCACAAGCACAATAGAAATAGGAAACCAGCTCCTAGGTAAGATAAGTTTGTGGGAAAGTCTGCAGGACTGAAGAAGGTTTTCTGAACAATGCCAATGGAATCTATAGAAACTCTAGTTCTTTAGATCTATGGGGAACATTCACAGCAATCCCAAAACAGGCGTCACTTTCATCAAATCCACAAAATTCAGCATAAAACTGCTACATAAAAGAGCAGTAAAAAAAAAAAGTAAACTAATTTGTTCAGTGAAAAATAACCAGAAAATATCACACACAACACAATTTTTTGACAATCTGATTTCAGTTTTTTGTATTAGTACTTCAACTTTGTTATATCCTAAAGGATGGATATGCTAGCTGTTGGGTTTTAGAAATATTTACTGTATCAAGGCGTTGTTCATGTAATACTGTATCCTAGTTTACACTGAGACAAAATATTACATTGTTCCTCCAGCTGCAACAATGTATTATGAGAGGTAAAAGCAAAATCAAGGTTGTTGACTTGGCACATTAGCATGAAACGTGCACATTTTTTTGTTATCAATTAAGAAATAAGTTTCAAAAATAAATGCTACTTAAGATGACCAAAAGAAGAAAACAAGGCCTATTGTATAAGCATATTGAATATGCTTTAATTTGATACACTATCTGAATGCTGTGTACATTTTTAGCATCAATGACACTGAGAACAATGCTACATCAGCACACAGGAGTAGTAAGCATGGTGTTCTTTACGCTCGCAGTTTGATTCCAAAAATATCAAATCAAAGTGCGGTGTTTAACTTGGCCAACTTAAACGCTAAACACCAACTACTCCAGGGTACGTTTTCCGCTAGTGGTTAACCCTCGGGTGGTCAATTTAGGTGATATTGTACAATATATTACTGAAGTTTACGTTAGCTTGCTGGAGATGTTCACTGATTGGTTGTACTGCACAAATATCTATTCGCCGACTGTGCGATTATAGTCACTAATTACGAACGACTCCTGCCACCATATGAAAGTTTGCAAAGCTTGGAAGAAACAGCCTAACCAATAAAGACAACGTTTGGATCTGTCCTTCAGACCAATCAAACCTCGGACTAGATTCCACCAATCAAGGTTTTTAAGGCTAAGTTCGTTCTGCAACTGACGCCATTCGAGCTCTCCTTGAGCTGGCCACTGCGTTCATTAATCCCTGTTGCGAGAACCAAAATGGCGCACACCGAACACCAGTTTCATGACCGCCCGTGATCCTTTGAGCGGGCCACCAATAAGCGCCTCAGAGAGCGGGGAGGGAAATGGCGCCTGTGTTCATCTTCCAAAACAATCGTCTATTGGTCAAGAACAGCAAATGAAATTAAGCCAAGTAATTGCCCCCACTTTCGAACATCATAGACAGCTTTCGTGATAGCACTACACACGTAAATTTATTTCAGGTTCTTACTCACTTTCTTTTACGGGTTCGTTCGAAGTGAAGTCCGGCTCAGCGTATTATTTATTTTATTTAGCTAGCAAAGGGAAACAAGATGGCTGCTGACTCGAACCGGAAAGACATTTACGCGATGACGTAGGAGCTGCGTACAAAAAGACCGGCTGAGTTCAATAAGAGTTGTTCACATCATCTGTAACGCCTACAAAAATTAAAACTATCTTTTGAATTCTTATTTCTTCAAGGTGGTTTTATAAGAAAAAGAATATTCATCGAGATATAAAATAACTTTTGCTTTTGATAGAGTACTCACTAAATTATAACTATTGTGATGATAAAACAGAACACAAATGTAAAGAATAAAATAAAATAATGTTCTTTTAATTTATCGGACTCAGTTTTACATTTCTTTGAATCGGAGTACGCAGATTTTGATAATTGCACAATATTTATTTCTACTGTGAATTTGCCCTTTCTGTAAAGCATGTTTTTCTTAGTTCCGTTTTCCATATTTTTGTAAATCTGCGTGCTTTGACTGTCGGTTTGCTGCTGGTACAGACAAAAGAAACTATTCTATTATAAACTAACGCCAAGAGAAGCACTTTACAACTACCAGAAGATCAATTAGATTTTTTCTACACTATGTTTTGAAGGAGTTCTGAAAGATTTGACTTGCAGTTGCAAAACAAGGAATTTTATTTAAAAAAAACTTAATTTAATCTACACATGGAATTTCTTCATAGATATAGAGTAAAAAAAGTCATTTGCAAATCGACACAAAAATGAGACTTGGTTGATCTAAACATATGATTTAAATACTGAGTTTTAAACCAACTAAAACCTGCACTAAACATTAAATGGACAACATTAATCAAATCATTACACTTATGCCAATAAAAACATTTTTTAAAAGTACAGCAACAGAGAAACTCTTTATTGGTTACATAAAATGGTCAGGTTCTAACATTGCAAGAACTGAACTTTGATTGGTATCTAAAGCACACACAAAAAAATCTAAATCAGATTTCAGTTCTCAAACATTTTAGGCTATTTTCTTGCGACAAGATCCATGAGAGCACAGGTGATTTTATCCATATTTGAAGAGTAGCGAGGCTCACGATGCATCCTGCCGTCTTGTTCCATTTGGAGCGAAGGTACAGAGGAGTGAGGGTCAAAATAGTTCTCAGATGGAGCTTTGTAGTCATGAGGATGCATGGACTCAGGATATTGAGGTTGGTTATCTAGAGGACAAAATGTGGATTATTACCATTATTAACAACATAACCTACATATTCTTGTTTCACAGGTGAAAGGTAGTCATTAAAACATTTCACAAATCAAAATATTTGTCTCGTCAGATGGATGTCATAGCCTGGGAAAAAATAAATTGAGATATTAAGTATAAGAGCAGCTCTCCTGTTCAATGTTGGGGTGCCTACAAATTTTTATGTAAAATTCCTTAAATCCATATGATAAAAGTTTTCAGTCCCATGTATAAATCCAAAAGATCACTTTAAATTCACCGCAGATTTTTTTTTTTTTATATTATTGAAGGTCACAGACTCATGGACAAAGAGGTGGGTGGGTGGACAAGCAGATGGATGAATGGATGCAACATTTACATAAAGGGATAAGGAACAAAGTCTGGACAAACACATTTGCCATACTCGATTTTCTTTTTCCACACTCATCAAGGCCTGGAGAACATCAGCAGCAGCCTAATCAAATCAACTCAGACAAAAGAAGAAAGTCAGCTTTGGGAATAGACAGTTCAGTTTAATCTTCAAAACTATCTCAAATTCTTTACATACAAGTTAATTTTTGTCAAGATTTTGGTTTTCATTCATTGGGTGGACAGTCAGTGTCTCATTTACACGTTGGCAGCATAAAACACTCGATCTCGTGGTCTTACAAACACACTCACAATAAGCTGATTCAAAGTAGATAAACATGATTTTGAATTCACTCACAATTTTGTTTCATCCTAGCTACTTAGTAATTGCTTACGTTATGGAAAGGGGTTGCATGTTAATCTTTCCAACATTTTCTTTAGTTCCAGATTCAGTTAACATGTTTAGTGGTTTTATGAGCTGGTGATGGCTTCAGGTCATAAAACTGCTGCCCCTGATCTGGCAGCTGGATAAAGGCCATGTCACCGGTTAAATGGCCACATTGTCAAGCTCTAACTAGACTTCAGCGTCATATTTTCCTCCTTTAAGCATGATCTTAGGGATGACCTGCTAGACTGAAAACAGGTTAAACTTGTGCCAGGTAGCTGCAAATATGTGGTGCCTCTTATGAATCCTACTTCTACTCGAAGCATCAGGCTGCACTCTTCAAATCATGGTCTGCATCAAGTTTCGTGTCAATGACATACCTTCAAAACGACTTCTGCTGGAGTGTCTGGGTTCCCCGTGGTTGTATTCATGAAACCGCTGTGCAGGTGTCTGATCGCGCTGCTCCCAACCAAGTCTGTTACCGTTGTTGCAACCGAGCTCTTCGGATCGTCTGAGGTCAGACTCCTCCCTTGCGGGTCTATCATACTGGTATACCTGAGGAAGCTGTGGGTTCGGGTTTAGGTCGCTGTAATTTTTGGAGACTTTGGCTCGACCGTGGTCATACTGCTTTAACGAGAGAAATATGCTCTGTTAGTTCCAGTTTCCTATACAATTTTAAATTTTTCTACATATTATCCATAACTCTTCAGTAATTTTTTTTTGCCATTTTTTTAAGATACAAAGTTCTCCCCGAATTTATAGCAAATGTTTTTACACTGGTCAGCCTTCAAATATGAAGATGGCAAAAAAAAAAAAAAACCACACACGGTAATTAAGAAGATGAGTAAGGCTGGACAGTTAAACTAATAATGGATGCATATACAAAGGGATCTATTGATTAACACAAACAGATTGAAAAATGGATTGTCAACGGCTGGATGGAGAGAAACAGTGGACGGATGGAATGTTTATTTTTTTCTGGATATACTTCAACTCTCTAATTTAAATGATGAATAGGAACAACACAAATCATTCTTTCTATCAGATCAGTGTTTGTTATGGTCTCTCAGGCATAAAATACAGCTTCAGACGGAAACATACCCCAGCTTTCTCCATCTTTTTGCTCTTAAATTCTTCCAGAAGTTTGGAAATTTTGCTCTTCAGGAAGTTGGCCTCTTCTGCATTATCAATTTCAACGGTTTTCTAAGGGAAAAGTAAAAAAAAGCAAAATTTAAACACCAATTTCATGATTACATCCAGGTTAGTACATGGAACAGAGATTGTTGTGCATGTACCAGGGATGTGTAATCTTACCAGAAGGTCAAAGATGCTCCTCGTGTCAAAGCCTCCTCTACTGTAGACTTCCCCTGCTCCATGATGTGAAGGCTTTAAAAAAAAAGTATCAAAATGAGACCATGAGTCACATTGATTCACTTCAGTAAATCTTGGACCTTAACTAAGAAGTTATAGATCTGCAATACCTTAACAATCATCTTACCTGAGGTTCTCTGTAGTGGATGTCCGGCCTCATCGGTGCATCAACTGGTCGAACATCTGCACCAGTTTGAGTGTATGGAAGTCCATAATCATCTCTGTACCTGAAAGCAGAATTTAAAAAAAACATAAGAATTTTTGTCCCCAAGAAAATAGAAACAGGTGTCGTGCAGGGACTTTCATGGACAGAAATCTGTTCAGCCTTTACACTCACATCTCCTTTGCCATCTTTACTTCGTCTGGCGTGGCATCAGAGAAGCGGCTTTTTCGCCTGCTCATGCCTTCCTCGGCTCCGTTACCTTTCAGGAAGCGCCTGAACGGCTCCGGTATGTTAGACATGGCACTGGGACCTTCTCCGTGTGTCTGAGCTGAAGTTAGTCTCCCCCTCTTAAACGCCTCCTCTTGATACGAGTCTTTCCTTTCATGATGATAATCTTTAAGTATGTCAAAGGAAGACTCGCGTGAGCGATCGCCCTCGAAAGGAGCGGACAGGTTTCTCCTCTTGGCCTCTGGTTCACTTGACCCATGTCTTCTCATATTGTCAAATCTGCCGGGTTCCCTCTCCAGAGACCTTCGCAGCTTTTCGTCTTCTGTGTACATCATCTTCGGAGAGGGCTGGTATCCTTGAGAACGAACTTGACCACGGCGAATTTCCTCAGAGTAGAACTCCTCCAGAGGGTCTCGTTCTGCGTAGGGTCTTTTATGAGCAGAAGCTTCAGGTAGATAATCCTGCGACTGCGGCGCAGTGGGCCTGTGATCGTACCTGGAAACGTCTCGTGGGTCAAGCACTGTTGACCGCAGTGGATCGTCGGCATATTCCGGCAGTGGCCTGGTGTAGCAATCAAGGTTCATGCGATCCTCTCGGTAACTTGGACCTTCCATGTAATCCGCTCCTCTCCGTCCCTCTTCAAAGCGACCGCGGCTGAGATGGTCTGGATAGATCCCGGAAAAATCCTTCTTTGGGCGATACTCCCGCAATTCAGGTAAGAGTGGAGGCACATCGGGTACGAATCTTTGCCTCTGCTTTGGAACTATAAAAATAAAACACACTCCTTTACTTTTGGGGGGAAAAAAAATTGAAAATTACTAAATCAAATATGACTAACACTGGCATGTCTGATCATCAAACAGAAGAAAATTAAATTCCTTTGACAACTGTAGACGCTTTGTGTTAAATATGTATACTGACATCTAGGATGGGTGACGTGATATTAGACTGTGAGGAATAAAGCAAGTTAACGATCTATAGAAGCAGAAAGATCGTCTGGCACAGTCTAACCAGAACCATATGATCTCTAGAAAACACACCGAATGCAGAATCTGAGTGCTAAGAACTAATCCACTTTAAAATGCAACACAACATAGGACACCACTAAATCGCTATTCATTAAAAATTACTAAGTTCAGGAAAAAACCTCACACAATCAGCTGGGATTGGAAGAGGGAAAAAAAATTGATTGTGTCGTATTAAAACGACAGGATGTGAGGTAGATTTAGCACAGCATTTCAGAAACCTGATGAAATAAATAAGTCCAAATAAGTTTTAAACAAAGTGCTAGAATATTATAAACTATCAAGTTTTAATTTTATATCAACTATTACTTAACTTACTTCATAAGCTACATATAAAAAAAAAATGTGCATGATTAGTAGACAAAATTATTCATAAAAAGGATTTCCCACAACAACTGATTTGACTGTACCTCTTGTGATGTTCAGTCTTCCTTCAACCCCCTTTCTCAACAACGGCTGAAATACAAATGTGAGGACAGGAGTTACAGAAGAAATATGATAAAAAAATATATATATATATATATATATATATATATATATATATATATATATATAAAAGAATGTCTAACTTCTGGAACTCCTCGTCCATTTTGTCTTTCAACTATCTCCGCTTTGGCTCGCATTATCTTCCCTCCTTGGGTGTTTATGGTTTGACTGTCCCAGGTAACTAAGTCCGGCCGTTTTATCTCCTGTGAATGCAAACGATTTGTTAGGGTGTAGGAAAAAAGCAAAAAGTTTTTTTTTGTTGTTTTTTTTTTTTTGTTTTTTAATACAGCGGTGATGCTTTACCACATATTTCTGCCGGTGTTTACGACCAATCACGTGGCAGACCATTTCTGCGAGGTTGGATGTCTGACTGCATAACTTGCAGGTGTATCTGGCACCCAACTGTGGCTCAAAATTGGCCACTTCTTCCAAAAAATTCAAACCTAAGATAAAAGCAGGGGGAAAAAATTTATTAATCTTTTTTTACGCAATACCACAACAACAGAAAATGTTTGTGCCGATGTATTTACCAATAATGGGCTCATCGAGATTCAGGTATTCCAGGTAGTGTAAAATGTCCTTAAACTTTGGCATGATATGTTCTCTGACAGCTTTCCCTGAGAAACCAAACACAATTAGTCAAAGAAATCACAGAAGGAGAAGGGGTTTAGTCGTCCAAATGCTTTGTTCAATTACAGCTCAAAACTGAGCACAGCATCACATTTTAACCTATGTACAAACTATTGTCGCAGCCAACACATTTTTTTTTGTTTGAAGTATTTTTTTTTTTAGTTTGGAGCTATCTGGTTTAGACTGAGGTTAAGTTGAGAATATTGTTTTAGTCCTATTCTTTGGTTCTAAGAACCTTTAAACCAAAAACCATGCAATAAATTCTGTTTGGGTGATGGGTGCAGCTAATTACTTGAGCATTAGAAACGCATGCAGAATGTTTTATTTATTTTTTAAACAATTAAAATGCTTACCGTTTAACCAAACATTCGGTTAAACGGATCCATTGGGAACCTGGAATCTGTCCTCTACCTGGTGCAGGTTAGCGAACGTGCACAGGTGTCGTGTCTCACCTTCCGGAGCTGTTTCTTAGTTTGTTGCGAATGAAAAGTTGGATAATGGATGCATTTTCTTATTAAGAGGGTTGAGCTTCCACCTTGTGGAAGATTACCATTGAGGTCACTTGTATCCAATGATTTGTACTTATGGTGACGATCCATGTCATGACCAGATGCAAAGGTCAGAATGTAGATGGACTGATAAATTGAGAGCTTTACCTTTCAGCCCAGTCCTTTCTGTGCCATGACACACTAAAGTCATGCAGATGATTTCTGTAAATCCATGTCCTACTCCATCCACCAAAAGGCAGCTCATTCTTCTGGTTGATAACCATTACCTCAGACTTTGAGGAGCTGACTTTGTAGGGTGGCAGGCATCTTTGAAGATGCGGCAGGGAGCATGGTCATCTCTACATCGCCAGAGGTCAAAGAAGGTAGTTCAGGCTTCGAGCCTGGGACCATGTTGGAATGAGCAACAAAGACGAAGTACAGTTTTTTCCCCTCGGAGTTGTTATTGCAAGGCCTTACTTCAGGTAAATGGATACAGAAAAAACAAGACAAGTTGCTCTGTAGCAATATTTTCCAATTTCCATCTAGTCATGTAATCCTGGAAGAGCAGCAGAGTGCAAGTCCATTTATTTCCTGGGATATTACAGCTTAAGTTCCATCAGCCGTTACTGTATTTTCTGTGTTTAACCAACACACCTGAAAGGCACGACCATAAAATCCTTACACCACCATCCGATTTCAGGCTTTGGCTGACAAATAAATGTTTAGTATTGCTTCCTTTTCTTTAAGGTCTTCGCTGCTTGCTCCTCACTCGTCTTTGAGCCTCATGACCAGATGAGGCCGGACTGCAAAACGTTGTGCAGTCTCTAGCTATCCAGTCCATAAACCAAAGCTCTAAGTCCACAATACCTTTAAAATATGCAATGTAATGAAAATATGGTTCTTGAGAGAAACAAGTGGGGGAGATTTGGCTTTTTTGAGATTTAAAATCAGGTCCCTGTATTCACACACAGGGAACAAATTAGGGGACTTCCACTGATGCTAGAGGCAGCGTTAGACAAAAAAAATCGATGGAAAAAAGAAAAAAAAAAGTCCTGTGGGGGTAATTGTCGCTGAAGAAAAAAAAACCAGTTGCAGTGGTTTCTGCAATCATAAGATTTACATTTTTAACATGCCAAACTATTTCTGCAGCTAGAAAATACATCTTCTCTCATTAACATTAAGGTGATCCACCTTCTCCTCCTAAAACAGCTTAATAGTAAGCTTGGTCTTTAGTGGTGACAGTATTAGGTTGATTTAAAAAAATAAAAATAAAGAGATAAACTTCTGAGTGGTTACAATTTCCCATCACACAGTTTCTACAGTTCAAAGTACAATGAGATGCATCTGGATGTTCTTACATCACAAGCCACTTACAGTGGCTTCGGGCCAAAGGACGGTTAATTTAGGGCCTCGCATATAAAATATGCATCACATATCTCCCATTGTAAAGGTTTAATCACATTGATGGAGTGTGACGCCTTCGGTCATTCAGGACAAACTGACCAAAGGAGAAAAGGAGTCCAATTCTTGGCTCGTGTTTTTGAAAGAGGCTTGTGAAACCGGTTGGTGCCTCATAAAAAAAAAGTTGTTGTTATGGCTCTGAAAATCAACTGAAAACCGGTTAGTAGTATCAGTGCTGCTTTGAAAGCCAAAGCAGATTGAGGACAGGACTTGGTTGAATCTGCTGCAAAGTTGCTGCTTAGGTTGCTTACCATGAGTTCTGGTGAATCTGAAACTATTGAAATAAACATTGTGTGCGCAACTATTAGGCAAATGAGCATAATTTTTAATGTGTACAGGTTTGTCTCTTTTGTAATAAGAGGAGATGTGGGTTAAGGAAAACTGCGTATATCACAGTGGGCAGCTTTTATCCTTCAGGAAAAATGGGCCAAAAAGATTTACTCTGAATTATAAAACAAATTGCAAAACGAGCTCGGGGGATTAAATATTCTGCTGCAACGATGTTGTGAGAAACTTACTGAGAGAAAGAGGAAAGCAAACACAAATGAACTGCCAAAGAGTTTAGGATAATCAGCTACCAGAATCCCTTTCTCTTCCAGTGTCTTCATAGTCCAAATGTGCAACCTACCTGGAGTACAGACACAAAGCCAAGGTAAACGAAAGCCGAAACCCGACCACCACTGAAGAAACGTGTGTTTTTCACAGATTTTATGAGCTGATGTGATCAGAGTGACCCTTGATGGTCCCTATGAACGAGACCATGGCTGGATCAGTAACCGGAACAGAGCTTCACTTCAACCCAACAGACACAAGCAGGGTGTAATAGAGTACCTGTACAGCTGTTATTAAAGATGAGCTACTTAGACTTTTTTCCAGGTTGACAATGGAGTCTTAAATCAACTCCCAAATCTACAGATAGGTTTTAGGAGACATTCATCCGCCCACAAGACAGGAAAATCTCCATCTTTTAGGAAAACCTGGATTTTCAGGAGAAAACAGAGCTTCATCACATGCATTCAAGTATGTGGCAAGCCAGAAATAAAAACCTAAGCGAGCTCCTGACATGATCTAAACCCCATTGAGAACTGGTGGGTCCTTCTTAGATGCGAGCTTTACAATGAAGGAAAACAGTCGACCGTTCTTAAGCCCATTCTTCATCCGATTCTTCCACAGTCCACCCCGGCCATATTCATCTCCACTTACAGATCTTGCGTGCGTCCTCCCTGCTTTTCATAACCACCTCAGGGGTAGTACAAGCTGCCCCACGCTGTATTGCGTGCAAGATTTCACAACCCTGCAAGCAGCACATCTCTCAACAGATGCAATGAAGAAGCAACTAACAGTCTGCTCCACGTTCTGTCAGGGCTACTTACGGTTTTATGCCAGCTGGTGTGAAACACCGCAATTATATAACATTAGTTTGGCATGACTTGAATATTATTCTTTTGGATTTCTTTTTTTTATGGAGTGCACAACGTGCCTTTCCTCTCAGTAAAGTTCATGTGTGGATATTGGTGTACACAGTTGCGCAACCTCCCATTTTTCAGGGGGAAGGGAAAACAAAAAACGGCCCCCCCCCCCCCCGACAGAAGGAACTTCAGGGTAAAGGACCGACGCTCCCCCCCCCCCCATCCCCCCGAGGGGACGATACGTGGAGTGTAAAACTCGCTACATGTACGTCGTTATGTGCGAGAGGTGAAGGAGCGTGAGGCGCGCTGAAGTGTATGGGAAAACATAATCGGTGCGTCGCCCCCTCCAGACGGGGTTTTGGCGCCCCCTCTGGTGCTGCGCCCCTATGCGTTGCATACGCTGCATACCCACTTTTTGCGCCTCTAGGTGTACATCTTTTGACTGCATTACCTACTTCCAAAAAAGCTGAGTCCAAAAAAAACCAGAAACCCAAAGTTCTCCACTGCTGAGAGTCACTGAAAATGACGTCAATTTAGCATCGACCACAACTCCTGAGCGCTCACGGCCCACCCAGGGTTCCATCTGTACCCGTAATAGTGAGGAATATATCGCTAATGGAGACCGACACAGCTTGGCTGGAACCGAACCAGCTAGAGTGAGACTTGGAAATGGAGAAGAGGCTTTAGAGTCTGTGGTCGCTGCTGCACCAAAGATATATCGTCAGCAGATCAAGAAACCGACAGATTTTGTGAGTGGAAAGTTTGTGATAGTTATTTAAAAAGGGTGGCTATGTTAGTCAGTTTTTAATATCATAAATGTTTTCTTGGGAAATGTTTCATTTAGATGCACAATGTTACTGCACAATGGTTGCCCAATAATTGTGGACACACAAATATGTCCCAAGAACGCTGAAACATCACTTTCTTAACCGTCCCACAAACTTTTTACCCTCTGTGCAGTCCTGTGGTGTCACACTGACCCCGCATGCACTTTAAAAAAAAAGAAAAAGGGTGGGGGAGTAGAGGAGGGTTGGTATAGTTTTGGGAACTGACGGTCTGACGGGATACCTTCCCCGCTTCCCGACAGTGACATAAGCCATGCTCCTAAATGTCGCGGAAGTGTTTAGTAGTCTGAAAATTAACATTTTAGTACTACTTTTGTTCAGTAATAAAATTCTTAAAAATACAACTTGCCTAATAATTGTGCACACAGTGTATAAGGCAGAAATTTTGTATGGCTGTACAACGCTACCGACATTTTTTAAATTCTGTCCTTAAATTATAACTCGATGCCCCTTCTTCAAAATTATATTTAATGCGGTTTAAAGTTTAGAGATTTGTTTGAAGATTAGGCCCACTTACCCTCAGCAACAAGAGCATCCTCTTTCTGCCAGGAATAAAAGGAAAACAATAGATATTAGGTGAAATGATGCTGAACAAACAGCACAACTCCAACTTTTCTAAAAAAAAACAAAACAAGAAAAGTAAGTCATTAAAAACATTTATAATCAAGCTTACCAGAGGAGGACTCATGTACTCTTGCTTAGTCATACAGAGCTCAATTATACTCACATGGCCAGTTTTTTTTTTTTTTTTGCAGCATATTCAGGTCTGCAGAAATATGTACACCCTACATGCCCAGGTCAATTATTTGTGGACAAGTCCAAATAAATGAAGAAATTTTTCTTCGTTATAGAAGAACCTGCACACAGGTTTTTCTGTAAACTGATGAGAAGATGTCTGTCATACAAACAGCAGCAGTGTAGATGTGGAATCAATTGATCCTGATGAAATATTTCTGCCAAGCAAGAGCACTTGATATAGGGTTCCACTGTGTCAGCACACAGTCGATTCAAGTTCATTTTCTCCAACACTCAGTGGCCCGATTAAAGATCCATCTCCTTTGGGGTCGACAATTTCCACCCCAATACTTACAAATTAAATGTTCAAGTAAGAGATGTGCAGATGTACTTCATTCTTCAAGCTCTGTCAAAAATGCAAGTGTTGTTTTGAAGAAAAGTAGTTGGCTTTGCTTTTACGAGATGCATTACGCCATAAGACATCAAATCTGCCGTACCAAGGCAAATCTGTTTCCTGAGAAGCTGTAATTAGATTTATATAGATCAAGAGGAACATGTAAAGTCCAAACAAATTCAAAAAGCAGCAGAAAAGCAATCCAAAACATCCGCTGTAGCCAAAAAGTGTAACTGAAGATGCTGACAAGTCACTGATATTGCCACAAGACAAAGGGTAGTTGGATAATCCTTACTTAGCTGAATACCCACCATGAAAATTGTGATCATCTATCAGAAAAATACTTCAAGGTGAAAATTAATTAAGCTTGCTTGAAACAATAGCTAAGGAAATCATAACAACCAAAAGGTAGACCAGCTTCTCAAAAGTCTTAGTCATAGCTGATAAGATGGACCTTGAAACAGGGTCAGGTCAAACATGATTTCTATTGTGCAGGAAGAAGTGGAGGTGGTTGAGGAATATAAATACCTTGGTGTTCGCCTGGAGACACAACAATGAATCTGTTTACAAAAAAGGAACTGAGCAGAATTTTCCTTCTTGAGGAATTTTAGGAAATTCTAGGTTCAGAGCAAGATGCTGTATATCTTCTGTAAGTCTGTTGTTGAGATTATACAGTCTTCTGCAATCTGTTGTCGCAGCAGCATCAAAGCCAGGTACCTTCAAAGGTTCAACAAACTGATAAAGAGAGATTGTTATCTTCCGGGGACTATGGTGTAAAAGACGTTTGGGATTAACCAATAACCCCAGCATCAGATAGGTGACCGCCAGACGAGTGACAAGTGAAACACATGGTTTCCTGCTGAAGTCCATATTGAGGAACAGGATGAATCTAATTTCATCTGAAGTTAGAGGCCATCACAAATTACCTCTTTAGGTTGATTTTTCTTTAAGTCCCATTGAATCACATGGAAGAAACACTTTAAGTTTGAAGTGCCAGTCTTACCTAAATGTATCCAAATATTCATGCCTGGAACAAAAAAAAAAACCTGCAAGCACTGTTGAGACAAAAGTCTTACTCAAAAGTCTTACTTGAGTGTGCTCCTCAATATTTCCAGTGTTGCAGTCACATCTGGAAAGTAAAAGTGACTCAAGAGACGGACAACACTTTTCCCACATTTTTTTTTTGTCTTGAAAAAAACCACAGTGAATTTAGAAAAGAGGAAGCCAAGTCCAGTCCTCAAAGGCGATTATTCTGCAACTTTTAGATGAATCCCTCCTCCAACACACCTGAATGAAATGTGAGTGACATCCAGATTCTCCAGACCAAGCAGAAATCCATCCAGTCTTCCAGCTAAGTGTTTGTGGCAAAACCAAAGTCTTTCAAATCAATAAAGCCAGATAAGGAAAAACAGATCACAGGAAATCCATTAACAAGAATAAAACACCTCAATTTTATATCGGTGTTGAAGAGTTTTTTTCTTATTTTCACACAAAGTACCACCTTTTTTCCTCCGGTCTGTAGGAACAACAACAGTGTTGTTTTTTTGAAAAAAAAAAAAAAATGTTTTGTGAAACAACAAAAACAATGTTGTAGTTTGACAATTATCTACATTCAAGGCAAATTTCCATGACTACAAAACCTTTCCCAGATAAACTGTACCTTTAAATGTCCCGGGGTGGTCAGGTGTATCTTGTAGAGGGTGTTACCTCTAAGAGATTTTTCACAGATCTGGGTTAAACAGAAAAGTCAGTCAATATAAACAGTATTACAGAGCAAATTTTTACAGAGATTTCTGTTGCCTTTCAACCCAAACACTCATTTGAATGCTTTCCTTATTTAAAATATATCAGATTAAAATGTTCACGCAAACATCCAACTGCAGGAAATCAACATGCAACTAATAAGCTATGTGTAGAATTTTTTAATTGAGTTCTAGGTGAAAAAACAAAGAAAATAAAAATAAAAAAAATAAAAATCTAAATTGAATAAAAACAACACCTCACAGTCATCTAATAAATATATTGAATGTTTACATGATCTAAGTATCACTATAATGACGGAATTAAAAAACGTAGAAATGCATACGTTATATTAATAATTGGTATACCTTTAATGTAATATACTCTTTATAACATATTTTATACAGCAATAGTAATATTCTGCATAAACGTAGATAAACGGCGCCATGCTTATATTGTAGTAAATGGACTAAAGCTAGCCTTGCCTGGCTAACCCTGCATGACCCACGCTGTTTCCGATTCCTTCAAGATTTTTCTTTCAGTGGCAAATGCATGCTGGCCAACTCACTGTGCATTCGATGAAACCATCATCCTCATCGTATGGTGTTTCCAAATTATCCATTTTCTTTACTTTTTACGTGGCACTTACGAGCTAATATTAGCTTACCAACGGTTTAGCTTAGCTAGTTTTTCTGCAACGATAGACGCAATAATTTGTATGGCACTTCAACAAGTGACGTTTTTCTCTTTTAATACTGATTTATCAATATTTAGTTGCTCCTAAAAAATCAACTTTACGTTACAACGGTTATGAAGTAAGGCAACGACTGCAATTAAAGAAAGAATCCTTTTAAAATGTAACTACTTCCTGTATGTTTGTGGGGTTTCTAAGGAACGGTCCGGAGGGGCGGGATAATTGACATCAAGCGCTACTGCTACAAAAACGGTGCGCCGGTGTTACAAATGAGCCCACACGCAGGAAAACGTTCCCTTTTCTAAAGGGTGTCCTTCTACGCCCCCTGTTGGTCATATATCCTTCAGACATTCTTTATATATTCTGTTTATTCTGTTTTATAAAGCATTTGCTTGAAAGTGACAAAAACAAAGGAGGTTTTATTCTAGCTTTGGAAACTGGGGCACTTTTCAGGCTGCATGACACATTTGATTGGAAACTATAAAGCATCACCGTAAACAACACAACACAAAATTCACTCAATGTGTAAGCACACCATAGGTAAAAAAAGAAAATACCCAAGCTACTTGCATCTTGATCTGGTTGATGAATACAAATCATAAACACTTATGATTTCCACCATGTTTACATGCAAATGTGTGTACACTGAACAAGGTTTTTAGACAATCCTTTCACAAACAGGGTTCATGAAAAGCATAAACACATAGTTTGCTTTTTTGGAACCTGCATGTCCAATGTTTTCTGACAATCTCAAAATATAATTTTTTTTCCAACACACTTTATAAAATCAGTGATTCCAACTCGAGCAACTGCCACAGTGATCTCTAACAAAAAAAGCTACGTAAATATGTCGAAACAATGTGAGGCATTTTACAAAAAACATCCCAATACTGGAACTCCTGAATCATCAACACTTAAAAGGATCTGCACTCTGATGTTTAACCTTAAGTTGCCAAAAAAGAAAAAAAAAAATCACACCAGTCACACCACTTTAAAGCTGTAAAAGTTAGACAGCAGGTGTCACCACATGAAAGTCCTGTGATACAATTTTAACTTATCCTTAAATTAAAAACACGAGCTTGCAAATGGAGATGTGGACACTTGGGGCTCAAGAGACGTGGATAAATAGTCCAGTGAAGACAGGTGAGAACAGATGCTGCTTCGGTTCGGTCTGTGTTGAGAACTGGTGAGAAGGCGAGTTTCGGCAGTCATTTGGAAGAGTTGCGATGTCCTTCTGAAAGGTTATTGAGGCGCAATCGCAGTTCTTTCCGGACCTGCGACACCATCGTCAGTTTCCTCTTGTATTCCTGAAAAGTGTCCCGAAAGAAGATAAAATAAGAGTTTTGTCTATAATAATATTGTGCAAGTAGTCGTTTTTAGCCTGAACTTATCTGAAGCTCATAAACGCCACAAATACCACATTTCTGCGCCAAACAAATTTATACAGAAGTGTTGCATTTACACTCTGTGAAACGAGTTTATTTATCTGAGGTTTGTGTTTAGATTTCTGACTACATGTTTATCTTCATGTGGTTAGTCCAATACTTCAGTGTTCCAGCATAAAAAGAAAATACCATGTGATGGTTTATAGTTGCTTCAACTTCAGCAATTACTAATCTCTGCAACAGTATTTTTAAAATGTCACCATTTGCTTTGGCGTCACTAGTGCCTTACATTATATACTTTGTGTACACAAAATCCACCAGTTCTAATGCTTGTGGATGAACGCTTCTGCAAAATAAAGTCTTAATTTAAATATTTAAGAAGTGAAGTCGGCTTGCCAGCTGATATGGGATTAAATAAATAGGAAACGTTTGGATGAACTTGTAAATGCACCATTTTAGGTTATCTTCGGTCTTTACAAATGTTTTTATCTCTGCTGTTTTTGTTGTGTACATTAATTTTTAGATCATTCTGAACATCTGGTCTGTTCATATGGGCTGTTCAGGCTGCCCCATCAGATAACGTGCATAATTTCATAACTCATTCCTAAAATAAATGCTTTTATTGTTCCAAGTCAACTCAGAATTCACATTTGTATTGAACTGAACTCAACCTAAGTTAAATTTTGCTACTAAAAACAAATTCTTTGCAATACCTTAACTTTGCCATAGGGCTAGAAAATGTTCGTCATGTAAGAATGCGGTAAGCCTCAGGGCAAAATAAAAAGCACACAAGAACCATTTCAGTCTTTAATTTTCACTTTTTATTAAACACCTTAGTGAAGACATGTGATATGCTTTGTTTTTCTCCTGGATTCCTGTGGATAAAGGCTGCACACAGCTGTCACTACACAAAGAAGCATGTTTATGGGAAAACCGTTAGTCTTTATTTTAGATGACCGAATGTCAAATACTTACCGTATGGATTCGGAATCTGAGCTAAAAGAAACGTTTTTTTAGAGGTAAAAAGTCATGGTCAACCTTATTTTGGTTTCCCCAACAGCCAAGAGCCTTCCTAGCATTACTTGATAACTTAGACACAACCCTTGCTTTAAATAAATACTAGAAACATATTAGTTTCCTTTAAGATGTGAAACTTTAATCTCACTGCTAGGACAGGAGAAGCCTAAAACCGAATAAGAGGAACACAGTTGTGACTCAGACAAGACGTAAAAGTGAATTATTTAGAAGGAAAACAGAAAAGTGATGTACGCACTTCGAGTTTCTGCTCGTTCTGGGTCAAGCCGTCCTTCTGGCTCTGCAGGAAGGTCGTAAGTGTGCGCGTCAGCTGCCTCCTGTCATCAATCTCCACGGCCAAGCGACCGCTGTAGTCGGCTAAAAGCATGCAGGCTTCCTCGACCATCCGGGAGAGCCGCTCGCCCGACTCTTTGTCTGAATCAAACAAAAAAAATTCAGAAACAAAAGACAAAAAGGTCAGCAGGCAGGCAGCCATTCAGTCTTACATTTTTATGGCGAGTAAAGTCACTCTCCCGAACTATCAGGAGTTTGAATTTCTATGTATGCTGCAATTCATCATTACGAGAAGCAGAAACGTTACGGTGCTTTTCCACACAAAGTTAAATCTATTTTTATTTGGATTTCATGTGACAGAACGACACAAAGCGGTGCATATTTCTGTCTATATCTGTTCAGAAAGAAATGCTTTATTACAGCATCTAATAGATGCACATTATTGATATATCTAGAAATTTTGCACATGCGCACAGCGCTGGAGGGCAAATATCAATCAAATAATTATTTCCCCCCACCCCCCGCTGTAAAAGCAGAGGCAAACTTTATGTCTCCATGTCTACCTGTGATCCTGTGAAGGAGGGACGTGTCCTGGACCTCGGCAGGAAGAGAGGAGATGCGCTGCCGCAGCACCGAGTCGCTGGAGGCGGCGTTTTCGAGTTCCTGCAGGGCTCGAATTAAATCTGCCGTCTGTGGGTGAAGAACGATACAAATCAGGGACAAAGTGGTGGGGGGGGGGAGAAGCAAGAATGGGCTATTTAAGAGACAATGATGAGAAATAATGAAAGTCAGATTTATGAAGAAATAGTAGTACAAATACAGTTCAGTTTTGTCAACTTTCTGCATTAAACGCTGCGATTTTCAAAGACACCACCTGTGGAGGATCAGCTGGGGAGCTACGGGAGGCGAAGCCCTCGTCGTCAGGGTGGATCTCCTCATAAGACCGTTTCTTAGGTTTCTTTTCTCCATCTACAATTTTTAGACGAGAAAGACAAAAAAACACGGAAAATAGAGAAAAGATCAAACTCAGAGGTTGCTCCGTATTCAACTCCACCCCGACGTTACAGCATCACACTATGCCCCCGCAAGAACGTGTCTGGATTATGTTACGATTTAAAGCCGACGTTGTTGCTGAACCCAAACAGGTTGGTGTTGAACTTACAGAGGACCTCTGAGAGCTGCTCCAGCAGGTTGTTCTCATACACCGCTCTCTCCTGCCAGATGGACAAAACCCGACCTAGCTGTTTCTTGCAGCCCTCCTCCCCCTCCCTGAACAGGGGAAAAACACCCGAAACAAAACACATTCGCTTTTAAACACAGGACCGACAAGCCTTCAATATTCTGCTAATCCAGATTCGTAAAAAAAAAAAAAAAAAAAAATCAAACCCGACCTGTTGACGTGTTTGAACGCGTCAACGATGACCGGCGCAAAGTCCTGGGTGAACTCCGGTCCTTTTCTCTTGCTGTTCTGAATGACGTCGTTGGCCAAGTAGAGGAAGGTCAGCTTGCGCGATACCTGAGCTGCTCTCACACACACACACACACACACACACACACACACACACACACACACACACACACACACACACGTTTGTGTTGCTATCTTTGTGGAGACTTTCCATTGACTTCCATTCATTTCTACAGCCTAAACCTTACCTTTACCCTTTTCCTAACCATCACATACCTAACCCTAACCAAAACTCAATTCATACCTTAGTCCTAACTCTGACCCCTGACCCAAAAACAGGGTTTCCCCTCGTGCGGACCAGACTCCGGTCCCCACAACGTAGTATATGTCAGGAAAATCGTCCCCACAAGGTATTACAAACAAACGCGCACGCACGCACACACAGCGGAGAATGTGGATGTGACGAACAAAACCGACAGAAGAGCTGGTCATTTTCGCTGCTCTTGCGGTCTATCGCTTGGCAGTCAGTAAGGAGATTTCTTACTGACCATCCGCCTCCAATTAATATACCACTCAGTGATTTTGATTGAGTCGCGGCTCCCAACTTAATATTCCGAAGTCGGTGGGGCCCAAATGGGGATCATAACCGCAATCGAGGGAAATGAGGTTGCAATGTACAATCTGATTTATTACTTGGTTTTTGGTACATATATTGGAAACAGGTTGAGACAAAACAGTAACAAAAAGGGGGGATTGATTGTTTTGACTTTTTCAACTGAGCAATAGAAAAAAAGTAAAAGAAGTGTGTTACAATTAGAATAAAGTACGATCTCAATGCATCTTATGGATCTGTTCACTCTACTATAAATACTAGATTTAATCCCTATTCAAATAAAGAATAGTAAAACACTACATAATATCTTAGCATTATTTTTGAGTAGCACTTAGTATCAATTACATGGATTAATTTCCATATTAGTCTATTATAAATCTTTGGTTATATTCCTTTTTTTTTCTTAAATTCAAACAACTTGAACAAGTAAAAAAAAAAAAAAAAAACAGACAAAGGGTTTCTATTTCTGGACTGACAATGTTTTGAATGTTGTTGGACTGAGGTGAGCATAAACCTTGAGAGAGAACCATCTTTATCCCCCAGAGCTTTTCAGACACAACTGTCTGTTTCCCCCCAGACGCAGAGCCCCAAACTAAAACATCCACCTGAGATGTCATTAGGACGCTCGACTAGTCCCCTGCTAATAAGTCCGCCATTAATAGCAGCGCATAACATGTCTGCAACCCTTTCTTTGTCTTAATTTAGATACCATGACAACCAAATTACTCAATAAAACTAAAAGTGGTTTGCTTTCACAGGTGGCACAATGAATTATTATTAGAAGTGACACTGATGATTCTGTAGCCTTGTTGCTTTTACTGAAGAATTTCAAGGTAATTGGATGAATTGAATCCATCAACTACAAATCTTCCACAAGTGGCAGGCAAATTGCAGCTGATTAACCTCTTAAAACCGAAAAAGATGCCCATTTTCTGTGCCTGAAAATTGACTTCTACTTGTATTTTCTGCTCAAATTATTTTAAATCATGTTTAAATCAATTTTGTAAAGGCAAGAGGTGACTTGTTTAAATCTTGGTTGGAACCTTTGTTTTGTTTTTGAAATCGTATCTTTTGAGGCGCTTTTTTTGTCCTCATAATTGTTATCACTATTGTAGGGCAACTTAATAAAGATTATTATTATTACTTTTGTTGTTACACGTGATACCAATGTGTAGTTTGATCACAGGGGGAAACACCACATTTTTTGACAACAGATTAACAAATTTTTGTTTGGCTCAAGTGTCCAACAGATTAGATAAAAATTGATCACATTATTTTTTGAGCTATTAGCAATAAAAATAATAATTGGAGTAACGCATTTCTTATTATTACCATTAATCTTGTATTTTTATGTGTAATATTACTTATGGTATCAACATATCACGCATTAATATAATAGGAAACCATATTTGTTGATAAGAAAATATTTATTATTGGAAACAAAACAACTACAGCTTTTATGTGTATACAAAAAATACATGTATTTGCTTATTATTATCAATTATTCTAATTACTGTAATATTTGCAAAACTCTTTGCAGCAGTGCACCTAAATATCAAGCAGGAAGTGTATTTATTAACAAAAACGTATATTAGTCGGTTATATGTTCCTTACAGAGAATAGATGAGGATCTATGATGTTTTTGGCTAATTCGGAAACCTTCTTTGACATATAAAGAAATGCATTCAACTAAATATTTACTGAATTAAGATTTACAGACAAAGTATCCCGACTAGCTTTAACATGCAAAGCTAACTCAGAAAACTAACTGCACTTTGCTTGAAAATTGGCCTGCTAGCAGCAACAAGGCTAACTATTAAATCTGCCTTTTGGTACGAACATAGCAAGCTAAAGTAGTTTAAATAGTCCAGCTAAGAGCTAGCCTGAACTAGCCTGCTCCCTGCAGCCACATGTAAAGTGCTGAGGACGAGAAGCATGGTCTGCTGTTGTTTACTTCGAGCCCAGATCGACCTTACCTTTCTTCAGCTCGTTGAACCACACTGTGACAATAGTCTTCGAGTGTTTTCTGTGGTGGATGAGCCACAGCGACAGCGTTTGCACACTTTGCTGAGAGTTGCTAAGCTCGGATAGTTTTTTCTCCAATGCCGCCTCGGAGAAAGCAGACATCTCGACGAGATAAACAGGAGTGAGCCGAGACCACTGCAGGAGGCAGCTTCAGGGTCCACTGAAAACGGTCTTCTGCTGCAAGTTAGGAGGCCAGTTTGTGAATTGTTGCCATGTACACAAAAGCTTATGCGCTGCGGTGACTATCTGAGCAGATGTTCATGCTAGCCAGTCACCGCCGTCCTCTTGATGGAGCTCTCTGGGGTTACTGTCCCTGCTGGGGGGCGGGGAGCCTCTGCAGACACGCTTCCGGGTTGTTTAAATGTTGCGTTCAAGTCTAGAGGAAATTACAGTTTTTCATGAATCTTTCGTTGTCTGCCTAAAATAATGGCCTAAGTCATTTTTTCTCAAAGTGATTTTAGCAAAATAAAAAATAAATTAAAAAAAATCACACATTTTTTTATTTTCAAAAAACGCTACTTTTGGCAAAAAAAAAAAAGAGGCTTAGGCCGTTTTTTTTTTTCGGAAAGTGACGTTATACAAATGCAGCTTCAGTTCTTATGGCAATTCACATTGGTTTGGTTTCTAAAAGCGATCAAATTAAATGATACTATTTCCAAAATATGAAAAGTTGGTGATAACACACCTACAGTGTTGTGAAAGAAAACAAATACTGTTCCTCTTACAGAAAAATGGTTCAGATAAACATAATAAATACTATCAGATAGCCAAGAAAGACATGAAAATATAAAAATATTGCCTTATAGAATCAGTTCAGATTTTAATTGCTAATCGTTCATGAAGTGCATATTTAGCAACGTGATAAAAATATAAAATAAGATATTAAACTGCAGTGGCTAAAAAATTAAAGAGTTGGATTACAAACTGTAATTAATGATGTTCCAGTTATTTATCAAGGTAAATGAAAAAAAGAGATTATAGAAACTTGCTTTGACAGGGCAGATGATATTCTCATAGAAGATTGGCAGCTTTTAATAGAGAAAGTTTTGCTTGAAATCATTCTTCTTTGTTGCTTGCCATCATCGCTACTTTACATCCAAAGAGCTTCATAGACAAGAAGATTAAAACTAATTATTTGACACAATTTTGAAGGATAGAGCTTGTTGAAGATTTTAAGTTGTAGTATATTTTTGGGAAATATCTGGCTCCATCTTCTTCGATCCCAGGTTCTCCCAGTGGGCTGCGTGTAGCCACACAGAAAACAATGAGTGCAGACGTCACAGAATTACAGTTTAATCCAATAGAAGACAATTTATGCAAATTACAACAGAAACTGCAGAACAACAGAGACATACATTCATTTACCTGAGACAAATGGAAAAGAAGCAGGAAGAAAGAAAGAAAGAAAAGCAAAGACGTCTTTGGAGAATTGCAAGAGCAAAATCTGATTTGTTACTTCTGTGTAGAAGGTTTTATAGTAAAGGCGTATTCTTGTCTTTAATTTATTCAAATAAGGCGTACCTTTGCTCATCCAACCAGGAGCTATCTCTGACCTTTTAAAACTCCCTGCTAGTCACGATCTAAGACCATTTGTCTCCATTGTTTAAACAAAGTGAGAGCAGAGACTCTCCTGAACTCCTGCTGTTTTATGGCTTTTCACAAATGAGTGTGAAAAGCTGGAACTTCTCCTAATTGCTTCCCACACAGATAGATGGCAGTTCAAAAGATCTTAGCAAACCAACTGCTTTAACTACAGATAACATTAAGGTCAATAGGGCAGAATAAGTTACTCATTTCAAAACTATAATTAGGCGATTTAAATCAAGACATGTTAAGCTTCAAAACTAGCGGACTTTAAATTTATTTTCTTAACAAGCTCCAGTTTCCCAGAGAAAACCCAAAAGAGTCAAGTGTAAGTGCTGGGACTACCATCTATAGGATCAGGTTGCCATTCGTGTAAAGCTTCGTAAAGAAGCAGGAAGGTGTGCGTTTCTGCATGGATAGTGAGGTGGAGATGTTTGGATGCTTGCGTTGTATCAAAATGGGACGGAAAACAGCAACTTCTCTCAGAGAAGCAGGATTGGATTGTAGAGTACTGGGGAAAACTATTTCTCCAATGCTGAGGTCCCCAAACCTGATCCCCAGAACCCACTTAATAGTGACTTTATATCACAGAGAATGTGTTAAAAAATATTCAAATGTGTTTTATTAGAAAAACTTAACACTAATGTTTCAATGTAAGGTTCGGTTTCTAAAGAGACATGAACACATTTAAGAAGACACTGCAATTTATTCAAAACAGAGATGTAACATTTTATATTCCATGGTATTTCATTAATTCATACCACACTACATAAGGTTAACACATTTTCCAATAGTTCAATTAGCACTTTCATTACAAAGGTTTAGGAAAGTCATAAATTTGAGTGAATCACAACAAATCCAATCTAAAAACTGTAGATCCGTTTCTCTGCAGAAATGGAAAAACAAACCGCTTCTCAGTTTTAATTCATCTAGTTATTTTTTGCTTCATGGATCTGAAACTCTAGGATTTCAGTACTTTTAAAGGATGTTTTTCTGACGGTATGAAAAATTATCTGTATGTGAAGTTTGATTAAGAATAACTCCACTGATGCATATTGAAAATATACGGTGGTGGAAACTCAAATGCAAAAACTGGGATCATGACATCTTTGGTAGAACCAAATCCAGAGACGACTGTGCAAAGATGGATGCCTCATAATGTGAAAAACATAATGGACAACCGTGAGTATGCTCTTCTCCAGAATGTGTCATTCAGAGGCTTATTGAGATGCAGCATTGTAATACAGACCATGACAATTGGTCTTTCATTTTCCTTTAAATTGAAGTGAATGACAACAGCATCGACAGAATAAATTCAATCTGACAGCCCTAAAAAAAAAAAAATGCAACAAATCTCTGCATGTTGTTGCAGGGTTAGATTTTCAAAGCAAAGCTGCACATGATAAATGCAGTTGTGCTTTAATGGTAAAAAAAAGAAAAAAAAGAAAAGAAAAAGAAAACACAATGGCTCAGGCAATGCGATGCATTAATCTAGAAGAACAACCCCTAGCCTTAAGGGTCTTTAATATGTCTCAACCAATATAAACAGCAGCATTTTAAAAGAAAAAAAAAAAAAAACAATGTATCAGTTTGGCAAAATAAAAATAGAGCTTGAAAAATAAAAATGTCATGTTGGTTTGCACTTAGTCTTACACTTCATTTAAGATTTTGCTCAAGTTCTGGTGTTTGTTTACACCTAGTCACATCCAGTGGCATCTTTCATAATATGATTCCTTCAGTTCTTCAATATTCATTTCCTATTCAGGAATCATTTTGGAAAAAAAAACAAACAAAAAAAAAAAACATAAATACAACAGCCAAATTATTTCATTTTACATTTGGAGACTCCCAACATGTATTAATGGTAGGGTATATTTTTAAGCTCGTCTAAGTTTTTACACTTGGCCATGCGAGTCGTGAAGTTTGTTTTTATTCAGTTTGGAATGCCAGCGCTGAAATAAACACCAGGACTGGGAGTGTAGCACGCAGATTGTCCTGGCTGAAGGAATGCATCAGCCTGAGTCCATCCCCAACCAGCAACATCTGTGATTGGATACATGAAGTTTGGGTTGGTGCGGGGCAAAGGCCCCTGGCTGGTTCCGGTTGAAGCATCATGATAGGCCTGAAACATCAGCCTCTGCTGTATTGGACTGACTTCAAACGCTGAGGACGGAGTCGTGTAGCGCTGTGGAGCTGTTTGGTGATAGTCGGTAGTGAATTTCGTGTAAGCCTGGGCTTGTCTCTGTTCAGTCTCGTGAACCTGTCCTCTAGGATCCAATACAAAGCTGCCCCTGTACACAGGAATATCTCCTGGGTGAGTTTCCACGTTTATCCTGGCATCCTTGAAATAAGGAACTTGTTGTTCCCACACCCTGCCTGTGTGAAAACCTGCATCGCTCCATGACGGCTGCTGGTTTTGCTGCTGCTGACCATAACTTGAGATGATCTCACTGCTTCCTCTGTCTAGCCTCGATGGTTCCAATTCTGCTCCGGCTGATGCAGAACCGTACCAAATATTGGTACCACAGCTCCCCTCTCTGTAGTAGGAGTCAAAAGGTGAAATCTCCTCATAGTGGGCTCCAGCAGCAAAATGTCCCCCATTCTGGGCCTGTAAATCTTCATATGTCCAGCCTTTACTTGAGCATTCCTGAGATCCCCTTAACTTATTTAGTCCAGGCAGGCTGTCGCCAACATAACCATCGTCGCCCTGAAATACTGTGACTGTGATGTGCTTTTCTGACGAGTAATCACCAGAGTCTGCGACTTCTTGGTAGAGCTGTTGCTCTAGTGGAGATGTTTGAAGCTCCAGCTGTATATCAATAAGGTCTACAGCAGACCTGGTGTCTAAAACCTCAGGGGGTGATGTAGCTGGTTCCGATTTGGATAAAGGTGATGCAGATGACTCTAAAAGATGATCCGTGTCAAAGGATCTTCTCTCCAGCAGAAGTTCACCTTTACCTATAGGCAGGCTCACGTTAAACATGGTATTAGTCTTTTTGCTTTTTTTCTTCATCGGTTTCATTCTTTTTGCTCGTTTTGGCATCGCTACAAAGCTTTTTTCTGGCGCATGTCGAGCTGTAACCTTGTTCAGACCTGAAACAGGCAAGGCAAATTATGCAAGAGGGAACAGATTTTTTTTCTTCTTCAAAATATCAGAGGAAAGACCCACCTATGGCAGCTTTTCTTTTTTGTTGAAGGTTGGAACGTTCCCCTCCTCTTGAAAGCATCTTTAAACCTTGAAAATGGAAAAAAAAAACACCAAGGATATACGGGAAAAACATGCCCATAAAAGGATTTTTAAAAAGAAAAAGAGAGAGTTAGCAAAATGAGAGAAAACTACAAAAAGCCTAAAAAAGAAATTGTAATTCAAAATTCACTCAAAACTTTACAAACTGCATAATGATGGATTCACTTAATTTGTTCCCAGATGGCTAAGTGCCTTGTAAAAATATTCACACCCCTTGGACGTTTTCCACATTTTGTCACATCAACAAACACGTAGCGCATAATTGTGAAGTGGAAGAAAAAAAGCAATGAGGTTCCCCCCCCTCCCCCATTTCGCACACAAATTAAAAACACCCTGGTATACATTCGTATTCAGCCCCTCTGAGTCCACTTACTTAATTATTGAAGAACGTCTTTAAAAGCTCAAATCTTCTGTGCAATAGTCGAGCTTAGCAAGATTGGATGAAGAACGTCTGAGAACATTAATTTATCCAAAGTCTCACAACAAGATTTAGTGTCTGGCCTTTGACAAGGTCCTTCTGGCATGCGTGGTGTGGCGACAAAAAAAAACCTTTGGGTTATTCACTGGGCAAACAGAAGCTGATAACCGAAGTTTTCTGAGAAGTTGTTATTGTCTTTTTGAACTGATGAACCATTGTCCAAGGTCACTCAGCTGCTGCGCTGGAGATGGGAAAAAGACTGTCTTCTTTGTTAAGCGGGTGGGAAGTCCCGTGCTTACGGTGGGCATTAAAAAGCGGTGAATCTATTTGTTCCTTTACTTTTGGATTTGCCGGGAGTCTCGACGATCATTTTCTTTTCTTTGATTATAACAGTGCATTCTGTTATTCTTGACTTGCTGTTAATTGGAATTGTGTCTCACATCAAAATAAGATTCATTAATAAATCTCCTTAACAGTTTATAGCAATCTGCAAGTTCTTAAGGGTTACTTTGAACAATAGAGGCGTAGCAGAGTGCATGACTAATAGTTGTCCTATCAACAGGTTTTTCCACCTAAGCTGAGAATCTTGGCATCTCCTCCACAGCTACCAGACCCGTCTGCTGCGCTCCTCGGTCTTTATGAAGCCGTTTGTTCTCCAACAAACCTCTGAGGAATTCAGAGAACAGATGAATTTAAACTGAACTTAAATCAGAGTATAATAAATGGGCGACTTTTGAACTCAGATGATTTCACTGAATTCGTTTGGTTTTCTTAATGTTGCTTCCATTTCCGTTTTGAGCTACTTTTTGTTGATCAAATTCATAAAATCCAGAGGAATTACAAGGAAGTCTGCGGCGTTACTTTTAAGTTAAAGAGGTATGAATATTTTTTGAAAGGCACTGCCTATAACTGCATATGAAAGTCTTGTAAAGAGCTTTGACTTGTGTAAAAAAGAAACTAAAAGCTACAAAAGCAGAGCAAAGGCTTCACAAACTTAAAGAAAATGGAAATGTTTGTATAAAAACATCACTGTAATCAAAAATGCCTCCTGGCCCTGCATGCTAATCTATGGAGAAGGTCAGTGTCACCCTGGACGTAAAAAAAACAAAAACAAAAAAAAAACCATGCTGCATGGCAACCCGTAAGCGCACAAGGTTATGACAAAGCACATTTTCTCATCCTAGACTCAGAAAGATGACAAAAAGACAGACCGATACTTACAAGTCAGACTTTGAGATCAGAGATGGAGCTAAAGAGATGGAAGGTTTATGGCCCAGCAAAGAAATGAAAGTCATCTCTACTTACACCAGTGGTAACTTTTGCCAGTGAGTTGACTACAGATGGACTCGGGTACATTTACTATCTGGGAACATGAGATATTGGTTGAGTGCAATCACAACTTCAGTGCATTACATGAGGCCATTTTCTTTCCTTTTTCTTTTTACACAATAACAAATTTGTACAAGTGGATATATAGAATACATTTCAACCAGTGAAGAATAATCACTTTAACTTGTCATAAAAAAAAAAGAAAAGAAAAATCAGTATTGATAATCTATGAGTGGCACAAATATGTGAGCCTTTTCTTCCAGAATTTGGAGAAACCACCGTCAACCGTATCATTCTTTAAAGACTTTTTCCCTGGTAAAAATGAGTTTTTGCAACAACATTGGTGTTCAGCATTCACCTGACAATTGTCTCACGAAGGAAAACTAGAATATGAGACGTGCTCAGAACATTGTATTGATCTTCTATGGTATACCTCATTCTACGTTAATCAGATACTTTAAAAAGTCTAATAATAGTAAGTCGTTTCATCATTTCTTTTCAAAGCCTAATTGTAGATTGGTGGAACCTCAATTTTAAAGACGTGCATTTTTCTTTAAAAAAATGTCAAAAAACAATATCTTTAAAACACTTCTGAAACTAGAATGTCATCTTAAAGATTTATTTCTTATGTGCTTAAGCTTCACAAATCTTGCCATTCACAGATATTTTATATACAAACAAACAGACTTAAACATCGGTATTTCTTTTTATCTCACTTGTTTTGTTGGCCTTATCCACTTTGACAACTACTGTTAAAATCTACTATCTTAGTACAAGTTCGTTTCTTAAAGGTTTTAAACATAGAGCAAAACAAACAAACAAAAACAAAAAAACAACAGAATAACCTGCACTTTGAGGAAGCAAAAATACCTTCATCTCTCCTCTGCCCTCCTCTTCCTCCACTTTGGCAGCCAGTGACTGAAGCTGGAAGTCGTCTTCACCAACTTCCCCCAAAGCTTGTATTTGGTCAGGATAAATTTCCATCTGCACAAACATACATTTATTTTACCTCCCGGAACAATACATACACATGTAATCATATTTATGTGAGGGATGTTAAGAGTCAAACCTACCAGGTAGTTAACTAAATGGGAGGAGCTGGAGAGGTGATCAATCAGGTCATTTTTGGTGGATCTTATGCGACAGCAGTGGCATAAAAAACAACATGAGCAGCCGTCTTCACTTCTGAACTCGACCACACGGACGAGACCTGAGACAAACGTGGGTTGGAGTTGTTTTTAACTAACGGGCTTAACATTTTAGGTTGGGAAAACAACTCGGTTTGCAAATGTACACATGGAAATACGCTCACTTCACTTATACAAAAACTCTTAAGAGGAGAAGATTTGCTTCCATTAAAGCTGATTTTAGTTTTTTGGGGGAGATCAGGAGATGAATAGTAATTGGAGAAGTTTGAATATATTGATCACGGGCACAAATGTCAATCATTTTGGACTTTTACAGATGCTTTTGAGCCGTTTGTATTGGGTTCACCGGTTTGAATTTCCAAAGGATTTTCTTCCATCCTTTAATGTTCAAATGTATCCCTGCGCCCCCATTAAGATCAGACTAAATGTCTCATAGCAAGTTGCTCCTCGACCACATACTTTTCAGAAAACTCTTTATGACACAGACCTGAATTTTAAATACAGTTTACAAACTTTTTCTAAAATTAACCACAGAGTTATTTGGAGAGACCATTCAGGAAGCTTACTGTAAGGCTTTCCAAACTTGTTTTTCTTTGTGTTTAGGATCATGGTCCTGTTGCAACAACCAGCCAATTGAAATCAAACTGTCTGCCTCAGATGAAAAGGAAGCTGGTCAGGATTTTTAGGAGCAACTCAGGAACCACCATGAAAGGAAAACGATGTAGAAACAGTGTCCCCGTGAACCGTGGCATCGTCATGCTGAGGGTCTGTTTTGCTTGCAGTGACACTGAAGATGGAACATTGTCACATTTGTCCACCTCAACTCAAAGCATCAACATGACATTTGAACATTTAGCTGGTTTTGGACTGAGTGGAGATGCTCAAGAAAAGTGACTTCGGTAAACTCCAATGATAGAATTTAAATATTCATGTGGAATTAAACTACGGCCTTCATGATGGCAATAAAAAGCCTGCAGTGTATATGTAAATTAAGCCTTTTATTGTCATTTCAACCATCGGTGAGAAAGACAATTATGGATTCAGACATTTATACCTAATTCGAGTTCTTAAAATACAAAAAGAACAAAGAAATCATTAAAAGACCAAAAATAATTTGATGTAAGCCCATGGCATGTGAACATAAACATCTGGCTGGTTGTGTACATTTCCATGAACAAGAACTTCTTCTCAGCCTATGTCAGTGGTTATACTCATGTATAACTAATCACATGCTAAAACTGAAATCATGCTGCTATTTACACTAGGTTAGCTTTGTAATTACTGCTTTGTTGCGACAGTTAATCTGTGCTTACCAATAACAGGCTTGGCTCCAGGGAAATCCTCCAGAAACCCGTCGCCGCTCTCCGATATCGCAGAGGCCTCAGCCGACATCTGGACCTTCTCCAGCCGTGGGGCTGATATGTTTTGTAAGGGTGTCTTCAGCTCAGTTTGCTGTGAGACTTGAACTAATTTCATGTCTCCCCTGTCGGATGTCTCTGGATGTTCCCACTGGTTGCGTGCAGGCAAAACGACCCTCTGAGACGCCACCGGATAATGCAACGGTTTCGTTTCGGAAAAGCTCTCCAACTCAGCCTGCTCTTGTTTTAAAGTCTTCATCAGAGTCACTGCTGTGGTGTTGAAGAGAGAAGGATGCCTCGTTGACAATACGTACATGTCAAAGTTTCCCCCAGAAGACTTGCTAAGCCTGGTGCTTGGGGCCCTTGGGCAAGTCATCCAGGGGTCCGCATTGTTTTTGGGTTAAAAAATGTTTAGAGTCGACAGGAAATTTGAAAATATCACTTGATAGTTGCATGTTATTGGAAGACTGGAAGATTAATACCTAAACACCAACTATAAAGTCTTTTAAAAAGCAATCATTAAAAAACAAAATAGATAAACAATGCTTAGCCTGGTGGAGGCACAAGTGAAGCCTGGTGGCCCGCCAGGCTTATAATACACTGGGGGAAACCCTGTATGTACAAGAATAACATAAGAGTGTAAGTTCATAAAAAAACTAACCGTGATTTTCACTCTGTGTCGCCATCATCTGGTAAAGCTCATCTTGAACTTCAAATAACTTTATATAAAAGACAAGAAGATATGAAGACATCAAAACACATGTAGCTGAAAACAAACAGAGCAAAACAGCATACCTGAACATTTCCTGGTCCTTCTTTCTTCTCCAACACTTTAGCCAACTCCATTAAAGGCCAAGCCATCTTAGACAGGTCAGGGCTGCCCGGCCACTTAGACACTAAGTGGGGGTGGCAGGCTTTCTGATGAGCAGAACATCACATAAGTAACAACAACAACAGATCACAAATACGCAACATGACTTTTCTTCAGCAGAACTTACAATGTAATTGAATCTGTGGTGACTCCCCATGATGTGGTTCCGCATATCAGCTTTGGTGAGTCTGCATGCACACACCTCACACAGGTACAACGTCTCTCTGGCCCGTGAAGTCACATTCACACACTCTATAATGGTGCCCAGGCCTAAATATGCACAGGACAGCAGAATTATGGAATGAAAAACGAGAAAAGGCCACACTTCAACAAACTTTGACTTGTTTCTACAGACCTATGATGGGTTGTAGTCTGGCTTTGTTGTTCAGATACGTCTCCAGAGAGTTCAGCAGCTCGCTTTTGCCTGAAAGCATGAATATAACATACTTTTCCAAAAACACTTTACACTGAAACTCGTGTATAGAATATAAACATTTGCATCCTTAAGGATTGCTTCTGTTTGTGCCTTTTTCCATGTTTCAAATCATCAAACTCATTTTAATAACAAAATTAATTGAAAATTATTTCATTTTAAGGGGTTAAAAAGCTATACAAACCAACCTGACCTTATGTGGAAATAATAAACCATAATAATAAGAAAAGTCCTTCCTGTCCATACGCTATATCTGCTGAGTTGCTATTTGTAACTTTGTTTTCCCCACTAAATAAATTAAATTACCAGTTGAAAACTTAGTTTTATATTTACTCTGATCATATCTGATATTAAAATTGTGTCAAAAAAACAAAAACAAAAACAATAAATGTGTTTTACAGAACTGTAAATGGTGCAGCATGTCTGTTTGAACCCCACCTGGATCCATCCTGAAGGTCCAACAAAACACCACCTGTGTAGGGAAGATTAGAGTGAATTAGTAATTATATTTTTAAAGCTTGGCACACAAGAATCAACAAAAAAAGTTTGCCATGTATAGCACAACCTTACTATATACGCATTATTTACCATCTGAAACAGATGGATGTGAAGATATAAAGATAACGTGGCATTAATATGCTGTGGAGATGCTTTTTGGTTATAGTCGATTGAAAAAAGAATGGAACAATAAGCAGATCAATCTAAAACAAAAAAAACTTGGGAGTTTGCAAAGGACATGAGAAGAAACTATAAAATACTGACTTTGAAGGGATGACTAAAGAATACCACATGTGGTTGTAAAGAACTTAATTGCTATAAAAAAAAAGATGTGCCAACATTCAAAAAAGTTTACATTGAAATAAAGTATAAAAGTAGAATAAAATAAAAATAAATAAAAACGGACATTAAAAAAAAAGGTTAACTATTCAGACAGAAATTTGCTTAAATAAGTTTTGTTTGTTTTTGAGGGGAGGGGGGGTTGTTTTGTTTTAAATATTTCGATGTCTGGGTAAGCCAGAGTTCAGGTATCTGTTGTTTCAAATGTAACCACGAGGTGGCGCAGCAGTTTCAAACTTTAGCAACTGAAAACTCAACGAAAATGATCAATTATTTTTTATTTGCTTCCAGGAATAACATTCTGAAGCAATTTTAAATCTAACAAACATACAGATTCTGGTTTAACAAAGTTTTTGGCCTCTCGTCATGAAATGCCGACACTTTGCGGCGGAATGTGGACCAACAACTCATAGAAACTACTTTTGTGGATGAGGAAACATCCAGTGGTTTTGGTATTTCCTGTAGTCGAGCCCTACTGAAATAATAAATATTCTCTAATATCATCCAGCGTAAATTGTAGCATTTCTCCCCATCCATAAATAGCTCAATTTTACCGATTCTCCTCCGGATATCCGTCACTGTGAATACGCCAAGTATCGCATAAAACAGCGATTTAAACTCACATTCAACAACAGTACAAAAAAATAAATATATTCCCCGAAGTAAGTGAAGGCGTGAGCAGTTTCCAAAAAAAGCGACGGTAACTACGTTTAACAGCCATTTTCAGTGTAGAAAACCCTAACCGTCCAGGTGTCTGCAACAGCGGCATGTGACCCTGGGCTAACCCGGCTCAGTCCTCCAAACATGTTTGGCTCCCAGAAAGCCGCTGGAGAAACCTACCTATTCTCACCTGGACCAGGAGCAGTCGTTGGTAACACAACTTGAGGTTGTCGTGTAGGAACCTTGGAAAACGGGAAGTAAAGATAACAATGACGCACTGAAAGTTTAGCAACCAATATCTTTCGTGTAGCGCCAAGTTGTTCTGAGGAACGCCCCCATCAGGCTAGCCCTCGTGTGTTGGTGTGTGTGTTTCAGTGTTTCTAGCCTTGTAAGGCTAATTTTTTCCCAACAAATACTACGCTGTGAGGACATACTGCTCCTTAAGGGCCCCAAAATCCGGGTCCCATTAGAAACAGTTCTGTTTTTGGGTGATGAGTGCGGCTTAGGATTTATTGAGTTCAGGTTAGCCATGAACTAATGGTTTAGGGTAAAGGTCACATTGTCAGAGTTGGTTAGTAACTACTTAGATTGACTCTATTGAATTTACTTGAGTAACATTACAAGAATACTTTATTTTTATTACACTGTACTTTTTACTTTTGAGTAATTTCTTAAGTATTGCTGATCTTACTTGAGTAAAATGTTTTTTTTTTCTCTAACCACTGTGAGTAATTTCTATATAAAGAACAAACATGTTTAAACCAAAAATTCGCCAGACACAGACACACACCTGCAGTTTTTGGGCAAAGTTTCATGTTATTTATTGAAATAAACTAATTTGGAAACATCTTTTTACTTAGTCATTTTCATCTTTAAAATACCAGAAAAAAAATTCCACTTCATTTTATATTTTTGCTCCATCTGACTGCATAATTTTTAAATATTAAATGATCAAAAATTTGATCAGTTACCAAATACTTCAGTAGACTTTTTACAAATTTTTTTTTTTGCTTTTACTTGAGTAAAAAATATATGGAAGTAGTGCTAATCTTGCAATCTTTAGGTACCACCTCTGCATATTATTTTTACAATAAAAATTTAAGTCTTTGCAAGAATTTCTCATAAGAGACAGATGATTACTCTGAAAGCTGGTATGAACACAGTAGGTCAGAAATCAAACACCACTGTTTTCAGGTTAAAAGTTAAAAAAAGAGAGAGATAAATGTATTATTTTCCATTTGCACAACTTAATTTTAGCCTAGCTTATAAACCGTCTTCTCAAACATTTTGTAGTTACAATAAAATGAGAACGCTTGAGAAATATGGATAATTTACAAAGCATTAGTCTACACAACTATCAAACATTTGTTTAGATGAGACAACCACTTTATTCACACAAATTTCTGTGCCAAGGTTTGAACTGGACAATGTTTATAGTCTTTGACCTTACAGATCCCATAACTCAAATGTTCGCCTTGTGCAAGTAAAACTCCTTGAAACAAACATTTGTAGGTCATCCATCTCTGATTTTGCCTTGAACGGCACCTGTAATAATTTTCCAAAGAATGCGTTTATCTCATAACACCCGAGTTATCATAAGACCCTGATTGGTGTGAGGGAGAGCAACGTTCACGGCCAGTCACAACTTAGCCATGAAATGAAACATGGCCAAGTTGTTTATGCTAGCCTCCCTTTTCTCCTGTTGCCATGGTTACGTGTTGAATTCTTTCCTCAGGGACTAAGGAGAGGTTTTCACTTTTAAGTTTATTGTATGGTTAAATAAAGACATTTAAGATAATAAACTGGTCTGTCAAAGAAAATAGTGGGACAACTTGAGACGTTTATTTAAAAAAGCTGACCGTTTCTTAAACTTCAGGGTCATGACAAAAAAAAATAAAAATAAAAAAAAAGAAAAGCTGGTAATGTTCATTTAAATCAGTTTCTTATCTTACCTTGTGCAGACTCAACTTTACACTGAGGGAATCCAGTCAAAAGCAGAGGAAAGTTTAGGAATCACATTTGGGACTGAAATTAATCTGGCAGTGTGTTTTTTTTGTATTTAAACTTTAAGCATCCAACCCAATAATCACACAAAACGAGACTTGATAGCAAAATCAGAGTTTACCAGGATCAGAGAGGATTCGGTTTAGTTTTCATAGGAGCAACCTACATTCTCAACAAAACTTTATTCACACTTGTGAGAACTTTTAATTTGAAACAGGTTTTCCAACAACAGATTTCTTTACAAGAATTGAAGAAATAAATTACCAATTACAAATATCCTTCTATGCATGCCAGGTATACAAGTACAACTAAGTATATGTATTTACCTTTTTATAAGTGTAGTTTTTTAATTGTGTAGTCACATCTTGCAAGACACTATAGACGGCTCATTTAAAGGATGAACATCTTTAGGCCAACAAAAAATAGCAAAGTTGTATTACCATGTTATAACAATGGAACAATAAAAACTTTAAAACTAAGATAATGCTAATGGGGTCCAACTAGCACATCTAGTAGACAATCATTAGCAAATCTGTACTCCAACTCACAGTCCAAAGGCATTTGAACAATTTGTGTGAATTAGACTACATTTGGCATTTTTTTAAACATTTTTACTAAAAACTAAACTTGCATTCAGAAACAGTTCCATATCTAAAATCCATGCAATGTAGAATTTGATTAAAAACAAACCAATCAAGTCCCTTTTATATTTTAACATGGAAAACATAACGGCTTGCAAACAAATCACTTCACAAGAATAACGTATGTAAAATTGTAGGACCAAAATGCAAGCAGGCAGAAAGAAAAAAACAAAAAACAAAAAAAAAAAAAAAAAAAAAAACTATGAATACAAGTCCAGAGAAGATTCATGGATCACATTCTCACCCCTGCCATCCATGGGTAGTACGGCGTGTTGAAAGACCCCGTTCCTGGAGGTAATTGGGGTGTCAAATGATATCTGAAAGGAGTAAGACTGAAGGGGTTCACCATCTGCTGTGGGTAGATCAGGCTTGAATAGATGAACGGTAGATGTGAGCCTTCAGTGCTAAATGAAGCAGCCACATGTTTTTGACCAGCCCGATAGGAAGGATAACCTGAATCGCCCATTTGGCCGTGTGGATCACAGCCTCCTGAACCCGCCACCGTGAAAGTGGGTCTTAGTGGTGGATCAATGTGGAAGCCGATTTGATTGTTTATGTTAATGTCAGTATTGGCCTGTTCAGTGTAGCTGGACTGAAACATGCGCTTTATGGGGTCTGGCTGGTCAGCTCCAGTAGTGTTAAGTAATGGACCAATCGCATTCCCGTCAGGTTCTGGGTCACATTTTGGCTTCAGTGTTTGCCCCGAGTTAGGGTTGGTAGTGGCACAACCAAATGGAAGTCTACTTTCATTTTTACAGAATTGCTGATCCTGTAGTTTAAAGAGGTCAGCAGTAGGAGCTAGAGTAGTGACAGGCTTGTCTTCAGTCACATCATCTGCAACGATCCGCTGTAGGCTTTCAGAGGACGAGACGATTTTAGGAGCAGAGTCGAGACCTACGGTGACAAGTTCCTTCTTGCACTCCAAATCAGATGTCACCATCTTAGTCCCGTCTAACAAGTTGGTAGGTGGATTCTTCCTCACTGGAGCTTGAATCAGGCAACACTTTGAGTCCCAGTCGTACGACACACTTCCAGAGTTATCAATTTTTGCATCCCACCTAGTTTGAGGAATTGCAGGAGAACTGGTTGGACAGGAGTTAATGGTTTTAATATTATCCTTAGTCAACTTGGAGGTGATCCGTTTCAAATGAGAAGTTAGTTTTGAAAACAAATCCTGATCCACAGTGGATTGAAGATGCTTAGGTCCAGAGTCTTCATCTTTGATACCAAGCAGAGAAGGGCCTGCAGGAAGGTTGACTGGAGGAGACGTTGAATTTGGAGAAGCAGGCTCACACTTGATCTTCTGCATGATGAGCATACGTTTAGCTGGCAGGGGGTCCATCGATGAGCTGGCTGGTCTTTTTTTAGTTGGGCCACTGACTGATACGTTCAGTTTTGTTCCGAAAGCTGTGCAAGATGTTTCTTCTGGAACTAGTTTCTGATCAGAGCTCTGAGGCAAAGCAAGAGCTGATGACACTGGCTTTTGAAAAGGATTGGGTTTGGCATCTTCTACGCTTCGATTAGGGACACCAGAGCTAACCAAATCAGTGTTTGATGAAGAGGAGTTCATATCCACAGGACTGAAGTCCGTTTTTGTTATTACATCTGATGTTCCAACATTGGACATTTCTTCCAAAACTGTGCTTTTTGTAATTTCTTCATCTGAAATAAAAACAGGAAAAAAAAGTTTGTTTTTTTTAAAGACAGGAAAGTGTAGGGGGTGTTAGAAAATATTAGGGTTTGGGGCATTTTAGTCAATCTATGTAGTCTGACAGCATTGAACCAGTCAGTATGCTCCAGTGACAGTTAGGGGGCGCTACAGGCCTTCATGAGAAGGAGAGAGAATCAGTAATACCTTAGCAAGTGCAGGCACCAGAAAACCCAGAAGTACTTAAACTGCAGACAAACTAGGAAAAGCGGTTGCTCATATTTAGTACAGATTAAAAAGCATCTCCTCCCTGCCCGTCAAATCATATTCAACTATCCCCTTCACCAATCAATGCCAAAACATTCTACCAACTGTTTGTCTGCTACTAGAGATGAGAACCAAAACAAAAAAAAAATGCTCTCTCAAAACCTAACAGTGTGACTTTCCAGGCTGCCATGGTGTCTTTTATCCTTTTCAATCCAGACGAAATGCATGGTTTGAATCCTGGATTGGGGTCTTTCTGCTGGAAATTCACATGTTCTTTGTGAATGAGTTGGTTCCAGTTCCTCCCACAGTCCAAAAATATGACCGTTAGGCTAAATGGACTCTCCAAACTGTAGTTATGTGTATGTATGGATGTTTTTCCTGTGACGAACTGGCGACCTGTGTAGGGTGTACCCTGCCTCTCACTCAATGACCGCTGGACATGAGCACCAGCCCCAACAAAAAAAATAAATAAAAACACGAAGCTAAAGACATGTCAAAATGAAGCTAGACAGAGCCATACTATGTTCTTGTTACTAAACATAAAAAAGTCTAGGAGATTAAATTTACTGAATGTTTTGCAGATTTTTATAAAAATCTGGTAGACCTTTTTTGTTTAAAATCTATAAATTACACATCTCATCTACAGAAATCTGACGGCTTTGCACATTAAAATAGTGCATTTAGTTTATTTAGCAGGTAAAAATAAAAAAGATAGTGCAAAGGATGGATGGAACTGCTGAGACTAACCTTTCAAACTTTGTCGAATCAGGAATCTTAGCCAAACTCAATCACAAAGCCAGAACAAACTTGCTGGACTGATGTTATAAAGCTTCAATTTGAGGTAGGTAAAAAAAAGTTGTATTGCAATCAGAAGTTTGCATGTTCAATTTCACTTTCTTCCCCTTACATGTCTTAAAGAAGAAGACAGTATTAACATTCAAACTGTTTGGTACAACAGACTCAAAAGCAGCCTTGAAGGTCACGCATGGTTATTGCTTTGAGAAACAATATTTTTTTTTAAGGTAGTCATCTTTGAAAGTTGAAAGAAGTCCCCCTTCACTTGCTTTTACAGAAGTCAGATTCCAGAAGTTCACACATACAATTTGAAATGATGAAGAGATGAAATGACCAGGCTAGCAACAAGTGGTTGCCTGAAGAGAATAAAAATTAAAACTAGAGACTTACTCCACTGGCATGCAGCACTGAGGGGCAGATGGACGGTTGTTTTCTCTTCATTAAGGATGCTCTGCACAATTTTTAAAGCTTAAAAAATATATATATATATATATATAAATAAAAAAAATTATACAAACTGTGGTAAACAACCTGTTTGTAAACTTAAAGATGTTACCTTCACTGAAGTGAGTCATCCTGACAAACTGATGCAATTTTTGTTGAAGTATTATGCACTGAGAGAAAAAAGGGAAATTATTAAACCAGAAGTGAGCTCATATACATATAACTTTAATTATCTTGTTTGATCTAATTATTAGTGGATAATTACCTTTGCATCATTTTTTTGGAAACTGTCACGCTCTGCCAGCCTCCAGATAACTTCTTGCAAAATGTTGATTTTCAAGGCTTGAGGCAAGTCTTCCTCCTGCCAGAATATCTTCAGAAACTCAGGGTGCTTTTTCCACTGAAACAAAGTGGGGAAAGAAGGTATTTAGCACCAATAAGTAAGCTTGTTCCACTCAGAGTGGAAAGATTAAAAGGTTCCCCAAATTTTAACCCAACACTCACCATGTATTCGAGTTGGTGATCGCGACTGGTCACATGTTGACAGATGTCACGGTTTGAGACGGTTTCCTCACAGCTTTCACACAGATAGAAAGTGTCCAGACAAATCCCTCTGCACTCCCACAGAAACTCCATACCTGATAAGGGGAAACTATTCAGATAGGCTGCAAGTTTCTCTAAAGTGGCAGGAAAATGCTGACAGATGAGAGAGGGGTACTCACCAATGACTTGTTTAGTGTCCACTTGTCTTGCGTGCAAGAAAAGGACTAAATTACTGCAGCCTGAAGCTTTTCTCCCTGCGACAGCCATCCATTACTATAAGTCAACTCGTAAATGACAAAAAGTTCAACTTGAAAGCTGAACACTAACCAAAGCAAGTTATGGGTGGTGGTGGTGGTAATTCATCATGTCCTCTAGGTGGTCCGTCATGCATTGGAGCTTCTCTCACTTTGTGGCCCAGTCCAGTCCTTTTTATTTGCACCGACTCTGCTCGTTTCTTGGGGCTGCACATCTCAACTTTTGGTCGACAGTTACCAGCTTTTGGTGCATCTTGTGCGGGCGACAGACTCTTTGAAAGTTTTCTTTCTGGTGGGAAAATAGAGTCCACTCTCACTCCTGCCAAATTTGAGTGAAGAATTTGTGCAAATGAATGATTTGGTATGCAAGGAATGGAACCAACATGCTGATGGCTAGACACAGATATCAGTAAAATAAATAAATTACTTACTGGAACTACTTATGAGACTTTGAGGCTGAGCATCAATAGCTGGCATAAATGGATTTTGTTTAGCAGTTTCTGAAATAAAAAGAATATATGCTGAAAGAAGTTGTAAAATCATTTTCTTGGAGAAACCTGACAAATAAATGAAGTCAAACCAGCAGCATCTTTAGTTTCGCTGCTTGGAACATGATTTTGATCCATTTTGATGCAACTTGCAGATGTCTGGAGATGGTCCCGAGTCAGAGTACCGGCTTTACAATCTTCACCTTGGATAAAATATTGAAAGATCAATCCGAATTAAGTCGGAGCAAACTAAAATAAACAGTAATAAACAAATCTGAAGAAGGAATTCTGTCTTCAATAGTGCAAAAAGTCAAACCCTTAAAATGTTTGTTTACAACTTACCATCATTTGAGCTTGAAACTTCACATGGACTTTGAGCTTCCTGTCGGTACGTTTGCACAGGTTCAGATACAGAGGATGAGTTTCGGGGGTCTTGTCGCTCAATTGTTTTTAGTTCCTCAATAGCTGAGAATCAAAAAACAAGCCAGAAAGGCAGTTCTAAATATGCACACAACATTTTAATGAATTATTTCCCAGTTATTTATCAGTAGAACACTTTTAGATATTATATATATATATATATATAATTTTATTTGATATCAAAACAACAAAAACACTTTTAGATTTTAAAATGACAAATTCATGCTATGACACATTATCAAACTGTTAATTCAGCCGTCTTAAATGAACCAAGTTTAAATTCTTCATCATTAAGTACATTTTGGGTATCAAGGCAAATTTTAATCAACTGATTACATCAATTATTCCAAACCAAACATAAACTTTACTACAGACAGGCCAACTGGTAAAGGATTACTCCAGACTATAGCAGAAAATGTCAGG
The DNA here is from genome assembly GCF_001443285.1 of Poecilia latipinna. Taxonomy (NCBI): domain Eukaryota; kingdom Metazoa; phylum Chordata; class Actinopteri; order Cyprinodontiformes; family Poeciliidae; genus Poecilia; species Poecilia latipinna. Next base: position 67,190 of record NW_015113278.1, on the reverse strand, counting down.
GTGCCAGCTTTGCCAGGCCGTTACAGTCGAAACAAAAAACTACTTTAGGTTTAAAAAAAAAAAAGAGCACCGACTATGTGGCTTTCTGAAATTGAAATATTTTAAATATTTAAGATTTTACTACCTTCTTTTTCTGAAAGAGCAGCAAGCTTTAGGTAGAACGCCTTCTTCACTTCTGTCCTCTAGGAAATAAAGGAATGGCAAGAAAATGCATTTAAAATAGATTCTCTAAACAAGGTGTGCAAGTTAACAGACTGCATGAAGTCCTACAATTTTAAACACCCAACTGGTTGGATGCGTTTGTGCTAGAAACTATACTTGCTGCATTGCCAAAACTAGCCTGTATTAACCACCTATAATAATAATAAGCAAATTTTGTACAATTTGTTTTAAGAGAAACCCCACAAAGGTAAAACTACATGGAGAAAGGCAAAGGTGTTCATGCTTCCAACCACATCACATTTTTTGGAATCAGCTCACCGAATAATAGCAGGTTACACAACATTAATAAAAAAAAAAACATTTTGACAAGTATGCAGGCTCTTGGGAATAGTCTACTTGCATGGCTTCCTGCTCCTGGAATGACTTGTGGTCTCCAACCTGCACTCTGACAAATTTAGTTTCTCTGACGTGCGTCCAACCATTTACAAATGCTTCTAATCATTTGTAAATGGTTACACGTCTTAGAAATAAAAACAGGAGAGGCAACATCAAAACTGTAGGACTTCAACAAGATCAGAAACAATGGTAACTGTGCAAGAGCTTGTCACCTGTGGCTTCTGTGATCCTATGCTTTTCTCAATCTCAGCTAAATGGGCCACAATGTCTTTGAATTTGTCCCCAATCTCTGATAAATTTGCAGTCCATCCTGGATACTTCATTTTCTAGAGAAAAAAAAAAAAAAAGCACAGTAAAAACACAGCATAGTACCAGGGAAATCATATTAGTTGAAATGCTAGGGCTTAGCTTGCATGTGAGGAAGAATGGAGGGGTAAAATGTTATAGGCAAAGATTCAAAGTTTAGGTTAACCAACTTCACTTCTATTACAGGCGTGCCCAAATTCAGTCCCATCCTGCAACTTTCAGATGAATCAAATTAATGAATTCCCTCTGCAGCAGTCATTCACCTGGTAACGAGCAGTTCATTTGACTCAGGTGCATTATAGAAGCCAAAAGTTGCAAGATTGTAGCACTCCAGGACTGGACTTGTGCACCCTTGTTCTAATGGATTAAAATGATCAATATTTTTTGAGTTTCAGGACTGTCGGAGCAGAAATAAGATATATTGTGATGTAAATTATGAAAACTCAAAACCCCTGGAATTCTACCATGCCAAGATTTAAAAAAAAAAAAAACACACACAACCTACAAAATCACCTAAAGGAGGCTCCTGACATTATGACAAAATGTTAGGAGTAGACCATTACTGAGCCCAAGAGCGTCATTAGAAAGGAAGACAGCCAAAAGAGTCATAGAAAATGAGTCCATAAAATGGACTGAGCTGTGCCAACAGCTGGCCCTCCTCCAGGTCAGTTTGGGTTTCACATCCTTGTTTTTCCTCTATAGTTGGTCAGTTTTCCAGATCAAACAAGTTTGTACTAGAAGGTGTTGGGGTGAAAAGTGGCGAACGTATAAAATAAAAATCCTCACACAGGACTTTAATGTCACTACTCCAATCATGTCAAGAAGAAGGAGATTTATTCAGCACATCTGCTTACACATTACAAGTTCAACAATTACAGAAAATCTCCCCCTTTTTTCAATGGTTACAAGAGTCTTTATCGGATTTTATATCAATGGGCGTCTATCTGCATGTTTTAACCAATAAGGTCCTTTTCTTCAGATTACATAAATTTCTTGGCCCGTTTCATACTGGAGTTCAAACATTTCCAGGAAACGTCCACAGCTGGGATATTTCAAGCCTCATCTACGCGACTTAAACAGCACTTTTGCTATTGTTATTGTCCATATCTCTCCAAATCTGAATTCCTTCCCGACTCTAGGGCAGAGTGATTTGCTGTCACACTATTATTTTTTTCCCAGGTCATCCTGACCTGGAACTTTCCAACGACTGGAAGTTCAAACTGAATTATTCCCTTTCCTCGGTATTCACAGTGAATATCTTACAACTGAGCGTCCACAGTAACACTAAATAACTTAGTAAAATGACCAAATGGCAAATCAATCATGACGAGGATAGAAATAAAGTGTGAGGAAACATTTGGCCTACACTCAGTTGTTGGGAGTAATGTTTCAGTCACTCAGCATTTGACTGAATCACTCTTCAGACTTAAATTAACTTGTATAGGAACGATTAGGCTAAGATAGGAGCTCCGAGAATCTTTGAGATGAGCCCAGGGTTTTCTGCAGTCTGCTTCAACCTGCACAATGGCTACAAGTCTGGATACAAACAAACATTCTCCTAGACAGAGAAAGAAAGTTGATCATTGGAAAGGTTAACCTTTTATCTCTGAAAGACCAACTCAGGCACTTACCACATAGTTACAGCAGTGTGTGAAGCTGGTGGAGTGAGTGGATGTTCTCAGCCTGACTGAACACAGCTGACAATAGACTTGCTGTTTTTCTTGACATGACACAATGATCAGCTGACTTAAGCCTAACACAAGAGAAGATGCATGTTAATCAAAAGAGGCCTCACACATAAGCTTAATCAAAAAGGTTAATACTCGCCGATTTTAGGAAGGCTTCTGCTTTGCGTCGCTCCGCTTACAGGTAGGTTGGAGGGCTCTTTCAGGAGCTTCTCATTTTCAGATATGGTGCTCAGTTGGGTAGAAAGTGGTACATTTCTCTGGTGGGGACGCACTTTGGTGTTTACGCCAACCAACTTCTCATCAGGCCCAGTCTTGGCAGAACTAGCTGTACTTGTAGGTTTAACTGGTTGTTCAGGGATTCTAGCAGAGGCTAAGCACGTCATCTTGGTCTTAGGCAATGCTTTGACGGCACTGGATTTCACCTTACTGCATCCAGAACCATCTGCAGTTGTAGAACTAGTTCTGATACCGAGACACACTTTTTGCAACACTTTGGATCCTGCTGCACAACTTGACGAAGACTCTTCAGAAACAGTTCCACCGCTTTTCAAGACTCTGGACTTTGCTGCAGGTTTTGCAACTGCTGGGTTATGATTAGCAGTCCTGGGAATAGAGGAGGTTTTCGTCAGTGAGGTGAAAGTGCTCCATGTAAATGAGACTGCCAACCAAAATGTGGAAACTACTTACTTTTTTAGGATAGAAACCTGGTTCTGTTTAGAGTTAGTCTGTGATACTGTCAAAGGCACCCTTCCGTCTTCATTTAACAAAAACGAGATTTGAGTATTTTTATGTTTTGTCATCTTGGACAAGTGTTGGATGCTCTGGATTAGTTTCAACCTGTTTTAAGGGAAAATGATTGCATTGAGGCATGTAGTGTTTAAATTTAAATACAACAGGTTCCATGTTAATTTAGTCCTTCAATTTGCAACCCCACATTTCCATTGTATCCTTTTGGAAGACAAACAATTTCTTAGAAAAGGCTCTAAACAAAGGGGGCCAAACTACGATGCAAAGTATTGCTGACAGTCACTATTTATTGAAATAATGTAAATACATTTCCTTACAGTACATGATGAGTAGAACGGGAAAAAAAAGGTGATTGTGATTGTATGGCAGGATAGTCTGCATAAAAGTCTGAAGGTGCGAGAGTAAAACTGCACTAAAGTATGCACTGATGTGCACAGGAAATGACTCAAGAGATGTGGGATGAATAGAAATAAAAGTATACCTGAGCAAAAAATAAATAAAATTAAAAAATGACATGTACACTGAAGGGGTTATAACTAAACAAAATCCACAATAATTCACTTTATATTCTAAGCATGCCTAAATAACCAAACGGCTGAAATGTCCTTCAGTGAAAGGAATGAAACAAAGAATATGACAAGTGAAAAGATGCAAATCTACCCTGGTGATTAGGCAAACAGACTGTTTTGAAGAGACAGGACAGAAAGAGTGTTAAAAGTTCAGAATATTCAGATTGACTGCAATTTTAGAGAAAAAAATTAATAAATCAAAAAGATCACAGCAAACAGGCAATCTACCTTTACCAGTGGAAAGTCAGATTAGCCCATTAGGTTTCGGTAGACTCTGGAATCAGAGCTAATACTAAGGCAAATCCGTCTATAAACCAAGATATGAAAAAAATATCATAATCCTCCAGCTAAAGTCCCAGAGGGTTAGAGGCCCAGTTAAACGACATTTAACTGAAGTCCTAAAAGGGGTGCAGGTTTTAATGTTTTTATCTTTTACAAAATGTCTCTCTTTCTCACCGTTTATTCAATGTCGCATGCTGTTTTAATTTTAATTATGTAAAGCACTTTGAAATGCCTTACTGCTAAAATGTGCTATACAAATAAAATTTGATTGATAATATATAAGGGTCAGGAAAGCTTTCATGAAGGATCATGACAGGTGTTCAATCTATGAACAGTATGACGAAAGAGACTGGGTTAAAAAAAGAAGCAGTATGCAGAAGAATAAAAAAAACTTGGACTGTTCCACCACTATCACTCAAATATTGGTACAGCTTGACAAAAGCCTCAGTTACATCAAAAACACGATTGGTGGGACATTGTCAAACAGGAAGCTGAAGCTAACCGGCTTGTGGTAAATTAACCAAATAGCACAAGATAGCAATACATGGCTAAAGAGTAAAGTATATATATATATATATATATATATATATATATATATATATATATACACACACACACACACACACACTTTAAATTTTTTATTTTTAAACAAAATCTTACTCTTCTTGCATTGCCCTCATCTAATGCTAAACATAAAAAATAAAATAAAATCCTCACCTTCTCGCCACGTAGTATGCAATCAGCTCGGCCCCACAATTCAAGTCTGGAATTACACACAACAAAATCGATAAATATAAAAATAACCGAAGAAATTTATTTTTTATTTTTTTTAATTCTCAGCCAATCTCTGAAAAACTAACGGTTGCATGACTTTAAAAAATGCCAGAAACTAGCATAGCTAGGTGTAAAATGAAATCCCGATAACACGGAAATTCAAGGACAGACAGAAAAAAAAGTGAGTACGGAACTGCAATAAATAGACATGATGAGCTGCGACACAGGTGAAACTAATTATGATTTAATCAAGCATTCATGTAGCTGCAGGAAAAGTTAGATTACAGCGAGGATTGCTAATAAAAAAGACAGCAAATCAAAAACCAAACTATGGCTGCCGGGGTTGTGTTGTTCTGTTATCACTCGTTTAAAGCTAAAGCAGCAGTAGGTAACTTACCTTGTCTCTACCGACAATAGCAGAGGGTAGGAATGAGTTTAACATTGGGGGCGGGGACATATTTGAAGCTTGTGAAAAACAGTGATTGTCAAGAAGACCACTTTTTGAGTCATCTAACGCGAATCAGATTGAATATACTTATCCGAGTCGCTGTGTTGCTATTTATTTTTATTTTATGTAATTTTCCTTAGTAAAAAAAAAAAAAAAAAAAAAAAAAAAAATTGTTGTTGTTTTTTTTGGTATTTTGTGAAAAACCTGCAGGGACCCTTATGTC